>NC_133618.1:232956941-232958511 GCF_048593235.1 Sminthopsis crassicaudata | reverse complement strand
CTACCTTCCAGGATTGTTATAAGGATCAGTATGAAATATTTTTTGTAAAGACCTTGGTGAACCTCAAAGTACTATCTAAGTGCTATCAGTGATAATTATATCATTTTGAAATGTCTTTGGATGGGCCAACAAATGGCAAGAAATGTATGTATGTACCCATTAGACACTGTGCACGGGAAGTTACAAATGAAGGCTACACATAGTTTTGGTCTTTCAGGATCTGGAAATGGGAGGGGATAGACTCACTGCTTTGACCAACCAAAAACCCGGGTGTCTTTTACTAAGAAAGATTTTTCAGACCATAATCTATTTGAATATTTGAAAATGTCTGTTAGCTATTTCAGTGTCCCGGGTGTATAAAATTCACTTCAGGCAAAGATGGCTTTTGGTCCCAGCTTCTCTTTAAAGTCCTATTGATTGCAGAGTATTTCCTGCCCATGCAGCCTGGGAGCCCTCTCTGTTGTGGGCAGACAGCACCATGGGGTTATGCTATATATGTATACTCCTGAGCCGCATTCATATGTGCTATCGATGCAGAGAGGGGGAAAAGTTCAGATTTCTTCCTGGTAAACATTTGTAATCTGTGAAAGCTCTGAATGTCAAGAACCAGAATGAGAGATGAAGGGAAGGAGAACACTGACTAAAAGCAATTCAGAGTCACTGAAATGGGGTGTATGTGTGGGGGGGAGAATGGAGAGTTACCTGCCAGGTGCTGAAGTCACCAAGGAAAATGGTGGTGTGTGTGTGTGTGTGTGTGTGTGTGTGTGGTGTGTGTGTGTGAGAGAGGAGAGAGAGAGAGAGAGAGAGAGAGAGAAGAGAGAGAGAGAGAGAGAGGAGACCGACAGATACAGAGACAGAGACAGAGAGAGGAGGGAGGAGAGACAAAGAGGAGGAGAGAGGAGGGAGAGAGAGAGAGAGAGAAAAAGAGAGAAAGACAGAGAGGGGGGAGAGAGAAGGGGGGAGAGAGAGGACAGAAAGAGAGAGAGGGAGAGAGAGGGAGAAAGAGAGGAGGGGAGAGAGGGAAGGGAGGAGGAGGGGGGAAGACAGAGAGAGGAGGGAGGGAGAGAGGAAAGTGTGTGTGTCTCTGTGTGTGGTATGTGTGTGTTGAATTGGGCCACATGAATTTCCACGCACAGGTTGGATTTAGTATGGCATTCCGGGGACAGCACTAAATTTTTGACATCAGAAGACCTGGGTTTGAGAGAGCGGCTCTGCCATTTGCCAATCTGTCTGACTTTGGGACAAGATCCATAAACTCTCCATGCCTTCATTTCCTCATCAGTAAAAATGGAAATAACACATGTACTCTTTATTTTACAGGGTCTTGTGAGAATTAAGTGAGATATTGATATGAAAGCACTGTGAAGGCTACATGGAATGATGTAATTTGAGTCAAGTCAACAGTGAAGCCCTTCCTTCCAGTTACTATGTTAAACTCTGAAGAATACAGATATAAGCAGAAAGAAAAACAAACTTTGTCTTTAAGAATTATATTCCAAAGATGGAAGACAATACATAAAAGGGACTGGGGGAAAAGGGTTGTGGGTACCTGGAGTAGGAATATGGTAGA
>NC_133618.1:232894441-232951941 GCF_048593235.1 Sminthopsis crassicaudata | reverse complement strand
CACATCTTAAATTGGTTGTGATTTCCAGGGAGGGTTGGGCATTAGGGAGTTTTATAGGCACTGGGCATGTAGTATTTTGAACCAATTCAATGGGTTGCACATATTTCAACAGCTAGTCATGGGATCTAAATTCTAGTCCCAACCTAACTGGGTGTGATCTTGGGCAAATCACTTCCTGCAATTCAGTGTTGAGTGAGAGATGGAGACCATGAGATCTCTCATGTATCTTTGAGTGCAACATTTGATATTCCAAGGTCCCGTCTAGCTCTGATACTTATTTCATCTTGTAAAGTCATTTTAGTAAAAGCATTGATGAGTTGAAGAGCAAGAATCTCAAGATCATACCATATGATGGTTTTTAAAGGTATTGGATGTGTTCAGCCCAGAAAAGAGGAAATGGGCATGGGAGATGGTAGAGGAGGTCATGATAAATATTTTCAGGGGTTTCAGGGGTTTCAGAGCTGTTATAGGAGAAAGTTAATAGGCTTGTTTCACTTTGCCCCAGAGGGTAAAGCTAAGACCAGTTGGTAGAAATTACACAGAGGCAAACTTAGATGATATAAAGAAAAATTTACTAACAACTACAAGGTGAGTGGGCTTCCCTATAAGGTAATGAGTTTTCCTTCATTGGAGATATTCAAACAAAAGACAGAAGATCATTTGATACATGATGGGGGGCGGATTCTTATTCAGGTATGGGTTACACTAGTCTTTAAGACCTCTTCTAACTCTCATTTTGGATATTTTCATCCCTCCAAGCTCTAATATTACTCGGTTCTAATTCAATCCAACCAGTATTTACATACTTGTTGTTATATGCATAATTTGTATGCACACAGCCTACTGTGCACAAGGTATCATGCTAGATCCTAAAGGATAGAAAGGCAAAAAAAAGCACTTGACCTTAACTGGGGCTGAAATTTCACCTACATTATTCACACTTTCTTGAGTCTAGAGATATTCAACAAAATAATAAATCAAGCCCTGATTTGTAATGTTAGTAGATTTATGACATGTAAATCATGTTGGCTCTAGCACATCTCCGGGAAGAGCCTAATGTAGGCTCTGCTCCCACATCTGATGTCTCTGGCTTCCTTTTAAGTCCCAATTAAAATAGTGGGGAGCCTTTTCCAACCCTTTTTAATTTTATTGCCTTCTCTCTGTTAATTATTTCCTGTTTATTTAATTTGTGTGTATTTATATATACATATATATATGTTGTATATATTTGTGTATATATATATATATGTTGTATATATTTGTGTATATATATATCTTTTGCCTCTTTTTGTATCCCTGATGGTTTAGCACAGATCCTGGCCTTAATGTCTGGTTATTCCATTATAGGCATGAGAATAGGCACATGTACAGGCAACACTTGGGCTCAAATATAGGATGTGTTTATTGGGAGGTTGGGGCAGTAATGTAAAATTAATCTGGAAAGGTACACCTAAGTTCCAATACTGCTTCTGATTCTTACCACCCGAGTGACCCGGGGCAAGCAACTTCACTTTGCTGAATATCAGAGTTCCTGTTTGGTTTTCTCATCCGTACAATAAGAGAATTGGACTAGATGGTCTTTGAGAAATTCCATGGAAAAGTAGGCTGGTGAAAAATTGTGAAGGGCTTTAAATTTCACATTAAAGTTTGTATTTTTACTTTAGATGCAATAAGGAGTCCCTGTTGTTCACTGATATGGTCAGAACTGTGCTTTAGGGATATGAACAGACAATTCTCAGATGAAGAAATTGAAACTATATCCACTCACATGAAAGAGTGTTTCAAATCACTACTGATCAGAGAAATGCAAATTAAGACAATTCTGAGATACCACTACACACCTGTCAGATTGGCTAAGATGAGAGGACCAAATAACGATGAATGTTGGAGGGGCTGTGGGAAAACTGGTTCACTGATACATTGTTGGTGGAGTTGTGAAAGAATCCCGCCATTCTGGAGAGCAATTTGGAACTATGCCCAAAAAGCTATCAAACTGTGCATACCCTTTGACCCAGCAGTGCTACTACTGGGCTTATATCCCAAAGAAATACTAAAGAGCGGAAAGGGACCTGTATGTGCCAAAATGTTTGTGGCAGCTCTTTTTGTAGTGGCTAGAAACTGGAAGATGAATGGATGTCCATCAGTTGGAGAATGGTTGGGTAAATTGTGGTATATGAAGGTTATGGAATATTATTGCTCTGTAAGAAATGACCAGCAGGAGGAATACAGAGAGGCCTGGAGAGACTTACATCAACTGATGCTGAGTGAAATGAGCAGAACCAGAAGATCACTGTACACTTCAACAACAATACTGTATGAGGATGTATTCTGATGGAAGTGGAAATCTTCAACATAAAGAAGATCCAACTCACTTCCAGTTGATCAATGATGGACAGAATCAGCTACACCCAGATTAGAAACACTGGGAAGTGAAGGTAAATTGTTAGCACTAATATCTGTCTGCCCAGGTTGCATGTACCTTCGGATTCTAATGTTTATTGTGCAACAAGAAAATGATATTCACACACATGTATTGTATCTAGACTATATTGTAACACATGTAAAATGTATGGGATTGCCTGTCGTCGGGGGGAGGGAATAGAGGAAGGGGGGGATAATTTGGAAAAATGAATACAAGGGATAATATTATAAAAAATAAAAAAATAAAAAAAAAAAAGAACTGTGCTTTAGGAAGCTAATTTTGGTAAATTTTGGAGGTGTTTTTGGAGGTTGGGTTGGGAAAATGAGAGAGTAGAAAACAAGGATTTCTATTAGAAATCTATTGTAAATGTAGTCCAGGAAGAAGTGATGAGAATCTGAGTAAGGTCAATTAGGAGATTGTTGCAATAATTTGGATCTGAATTAGGGCATTTGTGTGAATGGAAAGAATAAAATGTAAAGCAAGGATGATTGTAGATATTGAATCAATAAGATTTGGCAACTGATTGAACATAGCAGGTGAGTAAGAGGGAGGAACTGTGGATGACTATGAAGTTGCAAAGGATCCTTCTCATTCCTCTATTCTGTAACTCTGTAACTCGATACTTCATGTTAGTATTCAATGGTAATACATGTTTGCTTTCAGGAATGTTATTTGAACCTGAACTTTATTTTTTCTTAATAGATGATTCACTTCAATTCTTCTTTCCCATGAGTCCATGAGATAACACTACACAGCAGATAATGTTGGAGTTGATCTTTTTAGTATAGCCAGTCATTCTGAACCATCACTTACACACTCAAATATAGAGCAACTGTGCTTAAAAATAAAACTGCTTATTTGGGTTATTTTAAATTCATGGATTTTTTTTTTAGCTTAGTATGAGAAAATGCTGTTGAGTCACCTTTCTGAGAACAAGCTTTCACAAATAGAGGCTGCTCCTCCCAAATTACCTGATTTTGGATCTTTGGCTCTTTCCAAGTGCTTAGTTCTCTCTCTCTCTCTCTCTCTCTCTCTCTCTCTCTCTCTCTCTCTCTCTCTCTCTCTCTCTCTCTCTCTCTCTCTCTCTCTCTCTTTCTCTGTCTCTCTCTCTTTGTCTCTCTCTCTTTTCTCTCTCTCTCTTTTCTCTCTCTCTCTTCTCTCTCTCTCTTTGTCTCTCTCTCTTTTCTCTCTCTCTTCTTCTCTCTCTCTTTTCTCTCTCTCTCTTCTCTCTCTCTTTGTCTCTCTCTCTTTTCTCTCTCTTTCTTCTCTCTCTCTTTTCTCTCTCTCTTTTTTTTCTCTTCTCTGTCTCTCTGTCTCTCTCTGTCTCTGTCTCTGTTTCTGTCTGTCTCTTATTTCTATGGAAGGGAAGGAAGTCTGGCACACAAAAAAAGTGGAAAAGAACTTTCTATTCTTGAATTGTGGTTTCTATAGAGGGCTTCCGTAATTTTGAGAATAGGCCCACTCTGCTCCAAGAGATTGCCTCATCAAAAATGAGGCCAAAAAAAACACCCGACCCAAAAAAAATGCTTCTTTCTTTTCTAACTTAGAGTGATTCCTTGATATTTTCAAAACTGAATTTTCTTCTTTGTGGTGGTGGTTTTCACTGGTTTTCTTTGTCAAATGCCTCTCTTTTTAGGGTTGGTTGCCATGATTATTATTCAAACTGCTGGGAGAAATGGAAGGAGGAAAAGACAGTTTGTCATGAATTCTGGTTTTAGCCAGTTTAACTCATGGAGTTCTCCCTAAGTAGAGTGACTGAATCTAAAGTTACCCATTTAGCCATCCAGCTGCTCATTTATCTTATAAACATTTGTTAAATGCCTAATATGTACCAGGCACTACTTACACAGAGGGGAGCATACAGCAAAAAGGCAACAGTTATTGCCTTTGGAGTTTAAATTCTACTTAGAGGAAAGCAGCATAAATGCAAAATATATTTTGAGTGAGAGGGAAGGTACCTGGAAGAATCAAGAGAGGCTTCCTACAGAAGGGAACTCTTGAGCAGAACTCTATAGGCATCCTAAAAAAACATTGGTAAGGAGGAATGCATTCCAGGCAGGAGAAACAGTCTATTCAAAGTTCTGGAACTAAAATATTGTATACTGAGAACAGCAAGTAAGCCTGTTTGGCTATGCTATAGAATGCATGAGGAGTAGATGCATGAAGAATAGTACTGTAATAGTCAATAAACCTGGAAAAGTGAAGTAGAGCCAGATAGGGGAATTAGGGGAAGATTAGGAGCATTATTATCTTATAAAATATGAAAAAGGTAGAGGGAAAAAACAGATATATAGAAAATTTGACATGAAAGTCTGATTATCTAGAGGACATTTCAATTCAACAAGCATTCAAGCCTCTATTATATCCAGGGCTCTGTGCTGGGTGCCAGAGACCCAAAGACAAAAGTGAAATAACCCTTGCCTTTATAGAGCTAACATTCCATAGGGTCCAATTACTGTCTCTGTGCAGATGAGTGCCAGATGCAGTGATCCTCCCCTAGTCTCTCTATGAATCCAAAACCTACACCACCAACTGTCACTGGGTCATTTAGGATTGTACATCCCATAGGCAGCTCGAACTAAACTGCCCTAAGTAGAAAAAGTTCATTGTTCTTTTTTCTCAAACTCTTCCCATCTCCTGAGTTTCCATATTAGTTTAAAGGGTACCATCATACTTCTAGTCCCACAACCCAATGTCATCCTTAACTGTTCTTTCTTTTTCACCCATATTTAATCAGTTGTCAGAAATTGTCATTTTGTTCTTCATAAAATCTCTTTAATTTATCCCTTTTCTCCACTCAAATATCTCTCTTTTTTAGACCCTTATATTTCTTACCAGAAATCTTGGAATAGCCTTCAAATTGATCTCTCTGCTTCAAGACCCTCCCCACATCTAATCCATACAGCTGCCAAAATAATTTCCTAAACATTTAATTCTGACCACGCTACTCTCTTACACTATAAACTCCAATGGCTCCCAATTACTTCTGGGAACTGCTGCAGGGCATTTAATGTTCTTCCTTTACATCTGTATAGCTTCAGCCTACCTTTTTTTGGTTGCCTCATACCAACTAAGATGTGGGAAAGATCTTAGCTTAAAAAGGCCAAGGTCTCCCACTGCATCTGGGACCACCTGTAGTAGTCCTGACCTATATTCTTGCCACTGGACCCCACGGGCTTCAGAGGAGAGAGTGAGACCGTTCAATTCTGTCTCACTTAAATCCAATTCACTTACAAGTCAGGATGTCATGGTCCTCTTTGAGAATGAAGGACAAACAACACCAACAATCGGTCTACCTTTCTCATCTTTTCATATTTTACTTACCCTGATATAAGTCTTTGATCCAGCATCCCTGGTCTACTTGCAGATCTTGTAAATGACAATCCATTTTCCATCCCCATGCTTTCACCCTGTCTGTCCTCCATTCCTGGAATGCTTTCCTCCAATTTTTGAAAACCCCCACTTCCTTTAAGATTTAGTTCAAGCTACCTTACCTAGAAGGCCTTTTACCCTGCTTCTTAACCTGGGTACTAGTGTCTCCTTTTCTAAGGTTACATCTACTCTGTGTTTATCTTATATGTTCTATATTACCATATCTGAAGATTGAGCTAATGACTTTATTGTTGTTGAGTCATACAGTCACCCCATTTAGAATTTTCCTGGCAAAGATACTGGAATGGATTGCCATTTCCTTCTCTAGCTTATTTTACAGATGAGGAAACTGAGGCAAACAGGGTTAATTGATCAACCTAGGATCACATAGCCAGTAAGTGTCTGAGATTGGACTTAAACTTAGGAAGATGGACTTCCTGACTCCAGTCTCAGTGCTCTAATCCAGCAGTTGCCTCCTGGCATCCTAGGATAAGGAATGGCGTTTAGATGTAGGACATTAGGAACTACTATTAGGAACTCCTCAGGCTCTACAAGTTATATACTTAGAGGGTTGACCAGCAGTGACATATTCACACTATGTGTATAAAACCATTGAGACCGGGTCTTCTTGGCTACTGGGCTAGCTGTCTGTTCATTATTCCATGATGCATCCACATTAGTAATGAGTCATTTCTATTTAATCAAATAGAGTAAGTTCTCCTTTTATTATACTACTTAGTGCCTGATATATCAGAACTTTCCAACTCAGATGTGATCCTTTTGTCTATAGCCTACAAGGCTTTGATTTTTCCCTTTATTTCTGAAAGAAATCCCAAAGAAAAGTTGATGAGAAATCCCTTAAATGAAATCATCCTCAGGGTTTTAAGGATGAAAATAGAAGGAGGACAACAGAGGAAAAGTTGATGAGCTCTGCAAAGATTATTCAGCAAGCTTTTTTTTTTCCTTTTTCTATTTTGCAAGGCAGTTGAGGTTACAAAGCTATTATAAGTGTCTGAGGCTGTATTTGAACTCAGATCCTCCTGACTTGGCTTTACTTTTTTTTTTTTCAACTGACAAAGACAGCAGAGTCATCACATTTTAACTCAACCATCATGAAATTGCATGTGTTTATAGAGGAAGTGGAAATAAAGCCAAATAGGACAAAGAAGGGAATCAAGTTACATAGAGCAGAGTTTCTTCAACTTTTTCACTTGTGACTCCTTTTCACCTAAGACATTTTTATGCAATCCTGGGTATTTGGTATATAAAGAAGGTATATTTACAGATAACAAATCATAATTTTGGAACCCCCACATTCAGTTACATGATCCCAGATGGGGCTGAGATCCATACTTTAAGAAGCTAGGACATAGAGAGCATCTGCACTGGAGGCAGCATCATTGTGATAGTAATGAGAATTCAAGTCATACATCTGGCAGGGGTAAAGATGTGGAGAAATCTTGAACCTCGATGACTGAAAGCATTAACTATTGACCTATATGCTTATTTTCTCATCTATATAAAATTTTTATGAGAATAATCTATATGTGAATTAAGGACATCCTTAATGAGTGTATTAGTGGGAAACAGGAAGGCTTTTGAAAGTAAAACTCTATAGTAAAGCATATCTTTATCATCCAACTATTGACTCAAAAGTGTAGAAGATATAAGATCCTATTTCTTGTTAATTGTAAAAATAGTATTTGATTCAGTAGAGAATGATGCTGCCTTAAAGGATCTTTCAATAAGGTGCCACCCATTCATATATCAGAATTATTCAAAGTTCTTAGATATAACAGAGATTATTCTCTGTCATATACAGTATTGGAGGTTGAAAGACACAACAGAGATAAATCAGTTCTAGCTTTTATCATTAGTATTAGTCTGAATATAAAACAATGAGACATACCCACCACTGTCACAGAATAGAGAGATCCAGCAGAGTCCAAGTTGAGGGATTCTCTATGAAAAATGAGGTCCTTTAGATGCTGATGTTTGTGAAAGACATCTTGTAAGTTACTTTAAACTTTGGATCAAGGCAGAGATTTTTTAAAAGAGTAATCATTCAAAAAATCACACAGAAATATTTAAGTAGATGAAAATGTTTATTGACAAAATTATGACATGAAATTAGGTGGAAAACATAGGCAGTTTTTCCAACATTATGCATGTATATGAATACACAAACATATACACACATACATGTGTGCATATATACACACACAGACATATATACATACATACTATGTGTATATATGTATGTGCATACATATTATATATGATATGATTGGACAATGAGTTGGACTTAAAATTAAACAGGAGAAGAACAATTTGAATTGCCTTAGGTATGTTGCAAAGATCATTTAAATAACCCCAAATTTCTCCCATAGACAAAGGCCCATCTTTTTAATATCAGTGTTCCACTGGAAGTATTGTATGACTGTGATTTATAAAATATTATAGATTCTAAAGAATTTAAAATGAGTATCATTTGTGCAAAGCAGGTGTATGGTCTACCGACCATATCTGGAATGCATTTCATCTTTACTTCTGCCTAGGAGAATTCCAAGATCTCTTGAAAGCGCAAGGCAAACATTCTCCTACATAGCACTTTTGCTGATTGCTCTGGGTGCTAGTGCTCCTCCCTCCTACCCAGAACTTACTTTTCATTTACATTATGCACACGTGGTATTTACTTGGTATCCATGTTGTTTCCTCTTACAGAATAAGAACTCTTTAAAAGCAAAAATTGATTTAGGGGATTTTTGTCTTTGCATCCCTGGCACTTAGCACAGTGCCTACAGATAAATAGTAGGCACTTAGTAAATTATTATTAATTGCTTATTGTTAGTAGACTGGAATATATAACAAATGACCAGAGCAAAGTATGTTATAAGGGAAATATATCATCAAAAGGAAGTTCAAGGGCATCTAGGTAATGCCTTGGTTAGAGGTTCTGACTCTAGAGCCAAGTACTTTTGAACTTGAGTTCAAATCCAGCCTCAGATACTTATTAGCTGTGTGACCCTAGCCTCTGAAAAAAGATGAGCTGCTTATGGACAAGGGGCAGTGGAGCTGGTGGCTGACAGAAAGTTCTGATGGTATCCTATCAGTCAAGGAAGGCAGACAACATATAGGGTGGATGGCCTGGGCTGAGTCCATGGGAGATAATCAATAAAAGTCATACAAGATAGACAGGCATGAATGGGTTGCATATGGTGTAATTGGTAGGAATCTGTTACATACATCTTCCTCATCTGATGCTCATAAAAACACTGCTATTCTTAAAAAAAAAAACAGGTAAGTGAACAGGTCCAGATTTGGAGGGAGATCGTAATTGATAGAACTGGGATTCAAACCCAGGTCTTCCAACTCCTTAAGTCCAGTGCCCTTGCTTTTCTTTACATTTTACTACATCAGTTGATTGATTAAGTAGTCATGATGAGGAAAAAGGTGGGAATGATCTAAAGTATATAGACCATATCTTTCTGATTTTCTCTTGTGTCTAAGAAAGGGCAAAATACTGAATTTGACAAGCTTTCATAGGAGGAAAGAGAGATAAATATAAATAAATATAAATAAGTATGAACCAGGACTATATAACCTGAATTGCCTGAAAATGGTCAACCTTTGCATAGGATGGAACATAGTGAGCCTTTTATTAGATGATTCAAAAACATACAAACAAATATGAATGCCCATAATGGTAGAACTTAAACCTTCTGTTAATTACTTCCAACCTTACCCTATACATATAGTTTGTTTGTACAAATTTGTTTGCTTTTTGTCTCCCTCATTAAATTCTGCAATCTTTGTGGGAAAAGACTCTCTTTTACCTTTCTATTTCCAGTGCTTAGCACAGGGCCTGGCACCTAATGGGCATTTAATGAATGTTTGCTGACTAACAATAATGACAACTCTGTATCTGTTCTCCATTTCTGACTGGAAGGAGTCAGAAGGAAGGGGACATATTATGGAAGAGGTACTCTTTGAATTGGACTTTGAGAATGGTGTGAGCAGCCCTAATTTACCTTCTGTTCCACATCACCAATTATCTATTGGATATTTCTACTATATGTTTCATAGGGAATGCAAACTCAACATGTTCAAGACAGAGCTCTTTATCTTATCCATAAACCTGTTCATATTTCAGATTTCCCAATTTCTTTCTCATCATCCAGTTTCTCCACTTTTGTAATAATTTTAACTCTATCTCTCTGTCTCTGTCTTTCTCTGTATATGTGTGTATGTCTTTCTCTCTCTCTGTCTCTTCTCTCTTTGTCTCTCCCCTCCTCAGTCTCTCTCACCCTTCCTCTTTCTCACCTCTCTCTCTCTCTCTCTCTCTCTCTCTCTGTCTCTCTCTCTTCTGTCTCTCTCTCTCTGTCTCTCTCTCTTTTCTCTGTCTCCTCTCTGTCTCTCTCTCTCTCTCTCTCTCTCTCTCTCTCTCTCTCTCTCTCTCTCTCTCTCTCTCTCTCTCTCTCCCTCTCTCTCTCTCTCTTTTCTCTCTCTCTCTCTCTCTCTCTCTCTCTCTCTCTCTCTCTCATGTCTCTCTCTCTGTCTCTCTCTCTTGTCTCTCTCTCTTTCTCTGTCTCTCTCTGTCTCTCTCTCTCTCTCTCCTCTCTCTGTCTCTCTCTCTGTCTCTCTCTCTGTCTCCTCTCTCTTTCTCTGTCTCTCTCTTCTCTCTCTCTCTCTCTTTCTCTCTCTCTCTCTCTCTCTCTCTCTCTCTCTCTCTCTCTCTCTCTCTCTCTCTTTCTCCCTCTCTCTCTCTGTCTGTCTCTCTCTGTTTCTGTCTCTCTCTGTCTCTCCCTCTCTCTCTGTCTCTCTCTGTCTTTCTCTGTCTCTGTCTCTGTCTCTGTCTCTCTCTCTGTCTCTCTCTCCTCTCTCTCTCTCCCTTTCTCTCTCTCTCTCTCTCTCTCTCTCTCTCTCTCTCTCTCTCTCTCTCTCTCTCTCTCTGTCTCTGTCTGTTTCTCTCTCTCTCTCTCTGTCTCTCTCTCCTCTCTCTGTCTCTCCCTCTCTCTCTGTCTCTCCCTCTCTCTAGTCTCTCTCTCTCTCTCTGTCTCTTTCTCTCTCTCTGTCTCTTTCTCTCTCTCTCTCTCTCTCTCTCTCTCTCTCTCTGTCTCTCTGTCTCTCTCTCTCTCTCTCTCTCTCTCTCTCTCTCTCTCTCTCTCTCTCTCTCTCTCTCTCTGTCTCTCTCTCTGTCATTTCCTATATCCAAATAGTAGCCAAATATTGTCAGTTCTACAATATCTCTAGCATGCAACCCCTTTATCAGCTTTCGTGGTCACCACCCCCATTTAGATCTAATTACCTTTGCCTCCACTATTACAATAACCTCCTAATTGGTCTTCTGGCTTCCAGTGCCTTTCCTCTCAAATTCTTCCTTCTATAGGCTGTCAAAATTATCTTCCTTGCTACTACTTCCTCAAGAAACTTAATGGCTCCCTATGGCCTCCAGGACAAAATTTATAAGCTCTTTATCTTGACCTTTACAGCTCTTTCCAGTCTGGCTCTAGAATTGCACAGCTTAGAAGTCTATCTCCCTCCTCTGTTTGCACAAGCTGTCCATTTGCATGCTTCAAAAGAAATCTGGTAGAGATCTGGATGCCTAGAAAGCATTCTTACCTCTAACAATCCTTTGTTTCTTTCTAGGACTGACTCAGGCACTATAGGATACCTCAGTGCTTGATTCCTCTCCTCCCTCTAATTTTCTGGTATTTATCTATAATAGCATTTTTGTTCTTCCTCTTCCTTCCTCCCCAGTACAATGTAAATTTCTTGAAGGCAGGGATTGCTTTTAGTTTATCTTTATATATTTGATTTGAGCACAATTCCTTGTACATAGCTGGTAGGCTTAATAAATGTTGACTTCATGAAATTGAAAAGAGAGGGGTGGCAAAGTTTGGTGATGTGTTTTGAGGGAGACTGAGTGGTTCGATTTGGCTGGAGCATAAAAATAAATGGAGGAAAGATAATTCGTGCTTGCTAAATTGATATTTAAGCTAGTTGCTTATCTCCAACAGATCCCAACTGTCCTTTAGTTCAGTGACATTTTAAACCGAGTTATCCAAGTGTAATGATTTTGCTGCATGCCTGTTTGTGGAATAAAATCAGCAAATAGATGAGAGCCCCTGGAAAGCCTGTGACATGTACAAAACCATTTTAAAAAATTTATTTTTTGGTAGGAAAAGGAACTCTCCAACACATAAGTGATAAATAAATTATTGGAAGAGAATCTCAGCTAAATGTTCAGCTTGGAGTTGTGACTTTGGTTTTAATATATTGACATATCTTAGCTATTTTAATTCTCTCGACTGTCTCCGTTATCACCATTTCCCACAAACATCCTCGGTAGAAATAGAAATGGGTGATATGTCTCTGAGTGGCAATAAACTGTGCCTTTTCATGATAGCTTCATAAACTTGGGATTTCCATTATAATTTAGAAGCAAGAATATTTACAGGCAGGAGGAGAGAAATTCAGAGTATTTTGTCTTTTAATAACTCAAATGAGTCAGAGAAACTTTATTTGTTTCATTTTGAATTAGTAAAGATTTCCTTCAGGATATTATAGGCCAAAATTCTGGTCTAGTTTGAAACCCTCTAGCTTGAGGGTTTCATGTTTTATTCTCTATATAACACATTCACTAAATTACAGATGCAGACTAATCTCTCCAGAATGTGGCAACTTGAGGATGCAATCGACCATGGGAAATACAGTCTGACTGTGATGTCCTCAGCAGGCACAGGCTGTGTCCACACACTTGGATGATAGTGAAACTTTTCAATGTGCTGTGCAGATGTTTCTGGGTTGTGATACTCAACTGGATGCCAATGCATAGCCACATTTCAATTTCTATTTGGATCTTCCATTTTCTTCTCTTTCTGGTTTCCCATCCTTTCTTCTTCTTTCCTGCTTCTTTTCTTTCCTCTTTCCCTTTCTTTCCTCTTCCTTCCCTGCCTCCATCTCTCTTTTTGACTTTCCTTGTTTTCAATTTCCTTCTAAAACCCATTTCCCTTTTTCTCCCCTCATCCAATTGTTTGGAAAAGAAAAGATCTGTTGCAACCCTAACCCTAATCAAACTTTGCTGCTGCAACTTTTCTCTATCACTTATTTATACTTATGTTTTCACTTTTCTTTGAACAATATAGAGGAACCCAGTGGTTAAAATATGTCTGTCTAGAGACTTTTGAATACCTAAACACCTCATCTTACTCCCTACCATCTGCCTTTTCCGACCTGAGAGCCTGTGAAAAATTCTTTTACCCTGATTCCTTTGATGCCTACCACTAGATTTTCTCATTTTATTTCCCAAATGACAGATGGGAGCTGTGTAAACATGTCTTGTGAAAATACTTACATATTTCTTCATGATTGTACTAGCTAGGATCTGTGCTATAAGAAAGTACCTTTCTTGCTAGTCAGTGATTGCATGAAAGGAGGAAGGAGACAAGCATTTATTAAGTACCTCCTCTGTGCCCAGCACTGTGATAAGTACTTTACAAATATTATCTTCTTTGATCCTTATAATACTCCTGCAAGGTAAGCACTAGTATTATCTCTGGAAACTGTGGTGAAAGGAAATTAAGTAAGTTATTTAAGTACTCATATCTGATAAGTATCTCAATTTGAATTCAGGTCTTCCTAACTATAGTATCAGGATGCTGAAGGATTCTAGCTCCCAGCATCTTAAGCTAAGTGAAGCAATCCCATGTAAGGTCTTGTCACTCAGTGTAAGAAGTCATGAAATTATGATTTATTATCAGTAAATGTTTGATTTGTATACCTATTTTACATACCTATATATGTGGGGTCATGTAAAATTTTCTTAGGAGAAAAAAGGGTCACAATTGCAAAAAATTTAAGAAGCCCCAATCTAGTTGATCCAAGTCAGTGGGTAAAGTGGAAAAATGGGTGAAGTGAAAAATGATCTAACTGCAGTCAAAGAATCTTTGAGAATCACAGAAAATAAAACATAGGGGTAAATGAAAAATGAATTGGAAAATGGCTGAACAAGTAGTAGTATATGATTGAAATGGTATATTATTGTGCTGTAAGAAATGATGAGCTCAGTGATTTTAGAAAAACATGGAAAAACTTGCATCAAATAATAAACAGTGAAATGAGGACAACAGAGAGAACATTGTATACAGTAATAGCAATATTGCTTTAAGAATGACTTTGAATAATAAGTTATTTTGCCTATTATAAATATCCAAATTAATCATAAAGGACATGTGAAGAAAGATGGTATCTACATCCAAAGAAAGAATTGATAAATAGAAGTATGTGTAGAATAATTTTACATATGCCTATTTGTGTCCAGTGATAGTCATTTCCAATATGGGAGGAAGGGAAGAAAAAAAAAGAAATTTACATAATAATTTTGTTGTATATTTTAAAGGAATATCAGGTTGTGAATAGTGGATTTGCAGTTTCATGTATAATCATTTTTATTGTGCTTTATTATGGAAATTCTTATTTTATTCTATAGCTTAAAAATAAAACTTTTAAAAATGCTTTTAAAAAAGAACGCCAAGGATTAGATCTTGAAGGGACATTAAAGATTCTCTAGTATTTCTCTCTCATTTTACAAATGAGAAAACCAAAAGAGGAAAAATAATTTATCTCTGATTGCTCTCAGTAAGTTGACATAGCACTATAACAAAAACCTATGCCTCTTAATTCTTTGAGTAGGGAAAGCTTTTACTTTCTATTACAGTTTTTCCAAAAGATGTTCTATTTTGTGATTGTCATTAGAGTTACTAATCTTTTTTTTGTGAAAGACTTTATTTGTTGGTCCATGTTGTATTGTCTGAAAAGGATTTGGTTATTTAGTTATAAAAAATATTTAATATGCTTTAATTTGATTTAGAATTAATTGGTGTTTTCCTTTATGATAAAACGAAGGTACAAGAATTGAATGACACTTGACTGGATTTTAATTTTCTGATAAGACTTTCCTTTTCCTATTCATTTTTTCCCTACCTCTTTTGGGAAGGGGCAAGTAGGTGGTGCAATGGCTAAAATGCCAGGCCCAGAGTCAAGAAAACTCATCTTCCTAAGTTCAAATTTGGCCCCAAACACTTACTATAAGTGCAAATCATTTCACCCAATTTGCCTCAGTTTCCTTATCTTTAAAATGAGCTGACTAACAAATTACTGTAGTATCTTTGCTGAGAAAACCCCAAAGGGGGTCACAAAGAGTAAGAGACAATTGAAACAATTCAATAACAAGAAGTTTGAGGAGAGTAGGAGAGGTAGTATAGCATAGTGCACAGAGGGCTAACCTCAAAGCCAGGAAGGTTAATCATGTCTTGATTCTCTCATGCTGAAAAAGTCCCTTGTCTTCTCAGTGCTCTAGGAAATGCTGTAAGACTCTAAGTAATAGAAAAAGTAACTACCCATTTTAATAGAGGGGGTTTCCACACCTGGAAGTCTCTATTTTAATGAAATATAGTGTGAATCCCTATCTTGTCTTTTTCCTTATACTGTAAGATAGGAAGAGAAAGCCAGATATGGAAAAGTCTTTAAAATACAGATTGTCCCAGTCAGAAAGACTCAGAGCTAAAGCTAGAAGGAACTCTACGGATCATCTTGGCCCACCTTCTCATTTTTATAAGTGGAGGAACTATGCCTCAGCAAAGTTTCATTCCCAAGGTCACACAGATAGTAAAGGTTATAGGTAGGATTTGAATGAGGTCCTACAAATCCAAAATCAGCACTCCTTCTACTGTATAACACAGCATTCTTAATGGCTTCAGCTGGACGTGACCTTAGAACACAATGTCAGAGTGGGAAGGGTCTTTAGAACATAGAATATTAGTGCTCTATGGGATTTTATGATCTATAAAAGCTTTATTTCTGGATAGATAGGAGGTAAGGGGATCCAGCAAAGACTGAACCTTTCATATGGAATTTAAAATCCACTGGGGACTGACATTCTCTTAGCACACGTCTTCAAATAGGAATGAGCCGAAATGTATCTTTTTTTAAAGATTGTTTTAATATTTATAATATCAGTTCAAATAATAAGAAACAATTTAATAGGATTCTTAATCATTTATGAAATAGTGCTGTGTGATTTAATTTTCCCATCAAAGAGTCCAGTGGTGAATTAAATACCTTTCTCTTGAAAGTATTGAATATTAAACACAATTGAAGTAATATAACATGGCAAAAATCTAAGTCTGATGTAGGAACCTTATGTGCCCATAAAGCTCAATGACTTTACAGGGACTTCTGAGTATAGTTCTAGACCTTGTAAAAGAATTAAAGATTCAATTTACTAGAAAGAGAAATTTGATTCAGGGTTTTACCCTGTTAAGTAATTAGTTACAGAAGTTTTGTTTTGTTTTTTTAAAACAAAAACTTTCAAAAGAAAGCTAAAATGCCAGTTAAATGGAACAAATGTTTCATGAATTATTCATTTCCAGGGAAAACCAAGGCCGACCAACAATGCCAATATGGATTAGGTTTGATTGCTACTCTGAAATGTATCTTTGGGTGCAGTTGTAGAAGAGATGAGCTAGCTTATAGAGTTTACTTTAAGAAGAAATAAAGAAACATCACAGTTGCCAAAGAACAGGGATGAGAAAAAAGAAGGCAAACATCAACTAATACATGGGCCAAACAAAGAAAACTCAGGGTGATTTCATGTCTAGCCACCATACAGGTCTTCCCCCCAAAAATCACACTGCACTGTTCTGCCCCCAAACTTTTGTTCCCTGACTTTCCTAAGGCAAACATGCACTTTCTTTCCACTTTCAAAGCTATTGATTTTTTTTCCTTCTCTTAAAATTCAACAACTCCACCTTTTTTCAGGAAGTCTTTCTTGATTCTCTATCCATAAAGACCTTCTTCAGATCTTGTTTTGTCCCCTTCTAATGTATTTACCAAGTGATGTTGTGTATTATAGTTGTTTGTTTTTGTATCTTATCCTACTAGACTATAAGCTCTACATGGGCAGGGTTAACATTTTGTATAATTCCTAAAATTCAGTACTGTGCTCTACATAAGTAAGTACCTAATAAATACATTAAATAGATAAATGATCTTGTAAAGTAAGGTAATGTGGATAGATCACTGGCCCTGGAGTCAGGAGAAACTGAGTTCAAATCGGACCTCCGATACTTGTTAGCTGTGTGACTGTGGGTAAGTCATTTTATTCTGCCTCAGATTTCTCATTTATAAAATGACCTAGAAAAAGAAATCACAAGCCACTCTGTATCTTTGTCAAGAAAACCCCAAATAGGGTCATGAAGGATTGGACAGGACTGAATGACAGCAAGAATGGATTATAGAAAGTAGTCAAGACACTAGAGTCCTATATAATTCTTTGGTTTTTGTCCTCATTTAACTTTATTTTTAATAGTATTTTATTTTTCCAAATACATATAAAGATAGCTTTCAACATTCATTTTTATAATATTTCATATTCCAAATATTTCTTCCTTTCTTATCACTTAAGAGAGAAAAAAGCAAACTAATATGAGTTAAATATGTACAATTCTTTTAAACATATTTCTATATTTGTCATGTTGAGCAAGAAAAAACAGAATAAAAGAGGAAAACTACAAGAAAGAAAAAAAAGGAAACCAAAAATAACAAAAAAGTGAATATACTATGCTTCAATCCACATTCAGTCTTCAAAGTTCTTTCTCTTTGTGGATGTAATGGCACTTTCCATCCCAAGTCTGTTGGAATAGCTTTGAATCACTTCATTGCTGAGAAGAGCCAAATCACAGCTGATCATCACATAATCTTGTTGCTGTGGCTAGTGTTCTCTTGATCTGCTCACTTTACTCAGCATTGGTTCTTGTATGTCTTTTCCAGGCTTTCTGAAATCAGCCTGCTCTTCATATCTTATGGAACAACAATATTCTTCTATTACATCCATATTCCATAACTTATTTATTCATTTCTCAACCGATTTAGCCTTCATTCTAGTCACTTGTTATTGATAAACTTTTCCTTACATACTGAGCTTCCCACTTCTATTCTTAAAAGTTTTTGACTTCTCTTTCTTCCTGATTGTAGAAAAGATACCTCTACTGATTTACTTAACTTAATTCTTCTACCTCAACCCTTAATCCCATTTCCTTTCATCTCCTCTAGGACTACATTCCAGTAGTCATGCCCTCTTTCTCATGCATCTTCAATCTCTCCCACTACATCAGCTTCTTCCCATTTATATACAAACACGTTCAGATCTCACTAGTCCTTTTGTAAAGAAAGCCTTCCCTGATGCTTCTCTTCTAAACATTTCCATTGTTGTTCTTCATCTCCCCAGTGCTTAGGCACATAAGTGCTCAATGAATACCTGCTGACTGATGAACTATGTTGTCTAAGCACCTTTATAAATCTCTTTATTCTTAGGATTCCAAGCACTGGAAAGCACTTGGAGCCATTTACTATCTCGGTGTCTCAAAGATGATTTATATATCTATATCTTTAATGCTGTTCTCTATTCTGAACTTCCAAATCACATTTCTAAGTACCTTCAGGACAGCTTCAAATGAGTATCCCTGGTGGGGTCCAGTAGGACAGATCATAGAAAGTAAAGAACACAAATCCTACCTATCCCTGACACCTCAAACTCAACATATCTAAAATTCATTTTGCTCTCCTAAACTTCCACCTCCTTCCAACTTTACTCTCTTTCTCTGCCAAAATCATATCTTTTCTGATCTCATTTTCTTCCTCTATTGACATCATATTTGGAATAACCCAAACTTGCAATAATTTGCCCTTTTCTTTCTCCACCATTCCTCATATCCAAGGTTTGCTATCTGTGTGACCTCTCAGAGTCTCTGTTTCCTCATCTGTGAAATGAGAGGGTTAGAATTGGACTACATGATTTTATTATCTATATTTTTATTACCTTGTAAAATTTTATATAATAGTAATAATAGCTAGCATTTCTATAATACCTTAAGGTTTGCAAAGTACTTTATATATTAAAATTTTCTCACAGGAGGAGGTGCTATTATTATTTTCATTTTACAGATGAGGAAACTGAGGCAAACAGAAGATAAGTTGACTTGGCTAGGATTACACAGCTAATAAGAGGCTGACTCTATATTAGAACTCAACTCTTCCTGAATCCTAGATCAACACCCCAAACATTGTACCACCTAGCTGCCTAACAGTGTATATTTCTCAAAAATAATAAATTAAAATATGTATATATATGTATGTATGTAGAGGAGAGGTGATGCAATTAGGTAGCACAGTGGATGGAATGCCAGACTCTTGGTTGAAATCTAGCCTCAGATACTTCCTAGTTATGCGAACCTGGGCAAATCACTTCACTTAGTTTGCCTCAGTTTCCTTTTCTGTAAAATGAGCTGGAGATGGAAAAGGCAAACCACTCCGGTATCTTTGCCCCAAACCCCCCAAAAAACCCTGTGGGGTCACAAAGAGTTGGACATGAGTGAAATGACTCCACATTAATTTCTTTTTAAAAAAATCCATGCCTACTAGCAGTTTAGTTTCCTTAAAAAATTTTTAATTAAAAATAAAATTTTTGACTAGGTGATTTCTAAAGTCTCTTCTACCTCTAAATTATGTGATTTTTAAAAGATCTAATAAATGTCAAGTACCACTTTCTTTCCTCTCCATAACATTTCTTAAATCCTTTTCCTCTGTTCATTATCACTGCCACTAGTACCATCCACCAAGAACATTGCAATTGTGTCCTAATAGTTCTTCACATTCAATGTTCCCTCAAACTCTCCATGCTCCAATCAATCTTTTATACAGCTGCCAGAAATCTTTTCCATACATAGATCTGATCCTACTGTTTTGTTGCTCAAAAATCTTCAATGGTTTTCTGTTGTTTATTAAAGGTCAAACTCTTCTCCTAAGTATAATAACAATAACAATAATGATAATAGGATGAATTTATATGACACATTAAGGTTTGCATAGAACCTTATTGAAATTCAGTATTTCATTTAAGCCTTACAACACTGTGAGTTACATGTTATCACTCTCATTTTACAGATGGGAAAACTGAGGCAGATAGTGATGAAGTGATTTGTCTACGGTTACATATCTGGTAAATGACTGAGGGAGGATTTGAATTCAAGAGTTCTTGACTCAAAATCTGTACTCTATCCTTTGCATCATTTAGTGTTTAAGGCTGTTCATAATTGGACACCCTTCCCTCTACCTATCCATCTTCATCTCAAATTACTTTTCTTCACATACCAGAAAGACTAGCCAAACTGGACAAATCTCTTCCTCCTGAACATAAATATGTGAAGATTAAAATCGTCCAACAGAAGAATATTGTTGGCATTTTTTAATCAGATAGAAGTATGGGATCATTGAACTGGCTTCTCTCCATCAATCAATAAAATAATAAACATTTATTACGTTCCCACCATGTGTTGGGCACTATGCTAAGTGCTGGGGACACAAAAAGAGCCTTCAAGGAACTTACAATCTAGGTAGGGAGACAACCCCAAAACAAATATATACAAAGCAAGCTATATACAGGATAAATAGGAAATAATTAACAATGAGAAAGCACTGCAATTACGATAGTTTAGGGAAAGCTTCCTGTAGAAGACAGTATTTTAGATGGGACATAAAATAAGGAAGGAAGGTGAATAATTGTAGCAGAGAAGAGAGGGCATTTCAGGCAGGGAGGTCAGTCAGAGGAAATGTCCAGAGCAAAAAGATGAAGAGTTTTGTTTGTGGGATAGCCAGAAGGTCAGTATAATTGATTCCAAGATTATGGCTTGGAAAGTAAATTGTAAGTAGACTGGAAAGGTAGAAGGGAGCTAAGTTATGAAGGGTTTTCAATGCCTTTGTGTTTGGTCCTGGAGGCAATAGGGAGCTACTAAAGTTTAATGAATAGGAAGGTGACATGACCAACACTGTACTTTTGGAAAAGTGATTGAATGTAAAATAGAGTGTGGAGAGATTTGAGACAGTCAGATCCACCAGCAGGCTATTGTTATAATTAGTGTGTGAGATGATAAGGGCGTGCAGAAGAGTTAGGTCAACATCAGAGGAAAGAAAAGTGTATATATCAGAGGTCCTGTAAAGATGAAATCACAGGCCTGGCATTGGTTTGGATATGGGGGTAGAAATAGGGGGTTAAAGATAATGAGGGATAATTCCTAGGTTGTAAACTTGTTGACCTATGCAGTAACAGGGAGAGAAGATAGAAAATGGAGAGGGTTTAAAGGGAAAGAGAATGAGATATCTACTGGACATCCAGGCCAAGATGTCTGAAAGGAAGTTGGAGAGGCAAGATTGGAGGTCAGCAAAGAGATTGGGCAGGATGCATGGATTTGAGCATCATCAGCATAGCAGTTGTAATTAAATCCATGGGAGCTGATGAGATTACCAAGTAAAACTGTATAGAGGGAAAAGAGAAGAGGGCCCAGGAAAGAATTCAGAAGGATGTTATAGAGGTAGAAGGCACAATTTGGAGGAAGATCCAGAAAAAGATACAGAGAAGGATACAATTATCAGATTGATGATAAAAGAACCGGCAAAGAGTAGTGTCCTAAAAACCTAACAAGGAAAGGGTATCAAGGAAAAGTTGTCCACCTTTTCAAGGAGAATGAGATTTGAGAAAAGGCCATTAAAACAGGCAATTAAGAGATCAGTAGTGACTCGGAGAGAACAATTTCAGTGGAATGAAGTTAGAAGCCAGATTGTAAGGTGAGAGGAGAACAGAGTGAGAGGAGAAAAAGTGGAGGTGCTTAAAGTATGACCTTTTTTTGAGGAGTTTAGCTATGAAAGGCAGAAAAGATAAAGGGTGTTAGCACGGATAGAAAGATTGAGGGTGGGTTTTTTCAGAAGAGGGTAGATATGGACATATCTGTAGGTATTGGGAAATAAATCAGCAGAGAGGGGAGACTGAAAATAAATGAAAAGAGTAGGGATGACAAAGGAGGCAATATGTTGGAGGAGATGGAATGCATTGGAATTATTTGGACAAGTACAGGGGTCAGCTCTGGTAAGGATTAAGTCTACTTCATCATGTGAGACAAGAGTAAAGGAGGAAAGAGTGGCAGAAGGCACCTGGCTGATAGATGATCAGAAGGGGAGAAGAAAGAAACTCACAATGAATGACATCATTTTTCTTCATACAATGTGGGGCAAAATTCTCATTTTAGAGAGTGGGAGGAGGAGAGGGAGAATCATGGAACATGTGAGAAGGGATAAAAAGGCTTGGAAGAATTAGAATAGGTAGATTGGGACAGTGAGTTAATAAGGGAAATATGGAAAGATTCCCTACCGTTAATGAAAGTCCAATAGAGGTTATATAACATAAATTTGAAAAATGGTTGCATGGTTTTCTCCACCTTCATTTAAAAATATGTGTATAGGAGTGAAGGCAATGAACTAGTGGGAGTGATCCAAGTCTGAGGCTTGACTAGGCTTAATTGCTATATGAAAATGGAGCAAGAGATTCAAGAGATGACAGTGTTGAGTTTAATTGAGTTGTCAAGAAGTCTAGATGAGGAGAAAAGAGAGAAAAGCTAGTATAGGGGAGATGATTGAGAGGTTGAGATTGAAGGTCACAGTGAGGATGAAGAATAGGGTTGTGTAAAAAGGAAGGCAACGGGAAATGTGAAAAGCCGTTAGATTATAGTTGGTTAAGAGGATTCCACAATTCTGGAACATGATGGTGTACATTTGTGGGTGATGGCAAGATCAAAGGTGGGCTCATTTTTGGGTAAGACAGATTGGGAGGAGGAATAGTTCATGGCAGGTGAGCAGGTTGAGATTGAATGTTTAGGATATTTGAGGGCGAATCAGTCTGTCTATTGAAGTCTTTTGTAAAAGGACAGAAATTGGGGAAGCTAGGAAAATTGTAAGCCACGTATCATACTCATTTAGGAAGAAAAGGGAGTGACTGGATATCAGGATTTTAATTGTTGGTAGATATGATCAGCATGAACCTTAAAAGAAGAGAAATGATGGAGTGATGGAGGAAGGAAGAGAACCTGGAAGTGACAGTGAAGAACAAAGAATATTCTCTTACCAGCAAGCCAATGGGAATGAGTGAAGATGCACACATGCCAGAAAGGGTGGTTAGGAAGGTTGTATCATCCTGGGGAAAACAGATTTCAGGAAAAACTAGTAGATGGAAAGAGTGGGTGGAAAAAGATTTAAGAAGAAGGAAGTTTGTTGTATGGAACAGGTCTTATAGAGAGTACACTGAAAGGAGTAAATGGAGTTAGAATAAAACTTTGGGGTGGGAGGATTAAGGAGGACAGGAATGAGGAGTCAGATGGTAGGGGATATGGAATGGGATTTGGAAGGTGATTTGCAGGAGGGTCTATCTCATCATGGAGATATGAAGGTAAGACCACATGTGAGAATGTCCATCATTGAAAAGAAGTCATTATTCCTCTGCCCTCAAAGAACGGTCCAGCAGGAGAAGAGAGGCATAGAAGGGAGGGTTGTTCTTGGAATCGATGGTTCTCTACTCTCCATTTAGGAGAATGAGCAGGCAGCAGAAAATGGAGAATACCTGGTGCAGGGCCAGATGAAAGTTGTTTTAGTCCAGCCTGTCCCCTAATAATCTTTCTTCAGGAGATACCCTCAGCCTAGCAGGAGATTTAGGCTCAAGGCATTAACTCATGTGGTTTGAGGACTTTTTACTTGAGGAGGCTAGCGGTGGAAGACACTTGGTCTTTGCTCAGGAGACATGCTGCACATTGCTAAAGTCCCAGCTTCTACAATTAGTCTCTCCTAGTCCTCCTTAATCCTAATGACTTTCCTCTGAGATTATTTCCAGTATATTTTATATATATCATTTATATGCAGGTGTTTGTATGTTGCTCCTCTCAATCAACAATGAGCCTCTTCACAGTAGAGATCATCTTTGGTTTTCTTTACACCCTGAGCACTTAGCACAATGTTTGACACATAGTAGGTCCTTAATGAATGCTTGCTAATTTGACTTGGCCTTTTGATTTGATGTGTTATTTTACAAATGCAGAAGAGCCAGCTCTTCTTTTTAATGCTGGTTCTAGCTCATGTCCATTTGCTGTATTTGACAAAGATATACATATTGATGGCCCAGCTCTACGTATTGTTTACCTAACAGCATATTGTCTTTTATCTTACCTTTACCTGGTGGGTAATTACACTGGTATGTTTTTGAATGGTCGTGGACCTCATAGAAGGAGCTCTCCAGTACTTTATACAATCAGTTACAATACCATCTGCAAAGTGAAGCATCTAAAGGAATCATAATCTCTAGGAAATCTCTCTTCCATTTGGACATTTGCAAGATAGCTTCCAAGGCAGAGTTAAACATATTTAGCCACCATTCACTTCCTTATTGTATGTCTCATTTGAAAATTTAAAAATCATTATATTGTTGAACACAATTTTATATGTTGTTGAATATTTTGAAAAATCTTTATGACCTCAGCAGATGCAAAGGAGTTCCTTTGTGAAACAAAGCCTTTAGAGTTGTATTTTGAGCTACTAAATAATTTTTCCCCATGGTCAACAAATAAATACAGAGTAGGATCTTGTGTCTAATGGCATTACCAATTAGGTGTCAATGAAGACATAATCTGTTGTAGAAATCATTTGTAAAAACTTATTTTTCATATTTTCATCAAAGATACACCTATTATATATGTAGATCTTTCTCATAAAGATTTTATAGAGATAATAAAGAAGACATTTTTGTCAAGTTATTTTCAGTCGTGTCCAACTTTTTGTGACCTCATTTGGGTTTATCTTAGCAAAGATACTGGAGTGGTTTAAAAGGAGCTATAATGTTTATTTCTTCTCAATTACCTATTTTTGGTTGTAATACAGTCCATTACTTTTTTCCAGTTGCTCAAGATCGTCCTATATTTTAAATGCCTTGAAAATCAATCCTCAATTATTTCATAATTGTATCCCCTCCAGCATATTTCTTCAATATGTACTTGATCTGGCTTGGTTGCTCATCGTACCTTTATCTTCTTTAGTAACATGACTACTTGTTAACATAATAGGTTAAGAAATAATAGATTTAAGTTCAAATGTGCTAGTTCCACTATCATCAAAAATTAAAATCATTTGTTGTAGAAATGCTGACAGATCTGGCTCATTTTTTATCTGTTTGTTGCCTTCCTTCCAGTTTAATTTATAAATGCATGTGAGATAAAATGACTTAGTTATATATCTCATGCCATGTTTTTCTGCATCCTTCACCATGCTAGGCTGTTTTGCACAGAAATATTGTTCGTAATCTTCTACCATCCTCCAATGTAGCAGTTTACAAATGAGGTTGTTGTTCTAAATCATTGTTACCCTCTACTAGTACATCTCTCCACTTGGTAAGAAAATCAAACTTTTATAGGCTAACATGCTGTCCAGGATTCTTTGTTGTCTTTGTTTCTGCAGTCATTTTATGTTGGCTAAACTTCTGTAAGAAATCACGGAATTTCAGAATTGAAAGGGCTTCTGGTTGCTATCTAGTCGAATCCATACTTGGAAAACAATCCTCTCTACAACAAACCTCAAAGTGGTCTGTAAAGGGCTAGAACTGAGCAAATGCACTTGGATAATGGAGCACATGAGACTAATTGCCAATTGGACAATTCTCTATTAACATGTTTAAAGGATGATCCAAATATTCTGTGCTGGCTTGATTGGTGGGACAAAGAAGGGGAAGTGACTTGTGTGGGTGGAGTAGGAGGAGGAAATTGAGGCATTCTCCTGGCGGTGGAGAGAGAGGAAGGTGGTGTGGAGATTGCTAGATCTAATCTCCTGATGGTGACCCCAAAAGACCAAGAATAAAGAATTTTGATGATCCTGACTCCGGCTGATTTCTGGGAAGACAGAGTTCCAGCAGTGGTCATCCTATCTTTACTTTAAAAGTTCCAGGGAGTGGAACCCATGGCTTCCAGAAATGAACAGTTCTATTTCTGAATACATTTAATTCTTAGAAAGTTTTCCTTTATATCATATCTAAATTTGCCTTTCTGCAATTCCTCCCTCCCCACAGCATTTTTCTTAGTTTTGTTCTTTGAAGGACAAGCAAAACGATTCTAGTCCCTTTTACCATAGTACAAAATTGAAAATACTCGAAGGCATTTCCCTACTAAATCTTCTCAACTCCTGGCCATTCCTGAGGTTTATTTAACCAGTTCTCACATGGTATGTTTTTGAGGATCTTTATTACTCCTGGTCAACCATCTCTGAACACTGTGATAAATTGCCCTCTTAAAATGTGGCATGGAGAAATGAACCCAGTATTTCAGATGTGATCTGATCAGAGTAGAATGTGTTAATCCTATCACCTCTTTATTTCCGTATGATGCACTTCTCTAAATATAGCCCAGGACTATTAATTTCTGAGCTGCCATGTCTCAAGTTTGATTCCTGTACAGCTTGCAATTACTAAGATCCTCACATACTTTTCAAGTAAATTATTTTCTAGTTAAAGGTATCCTATTTTGGAAATAATCAGATCCCTTATCACTTCCTTTGTCCATTTCTCCGTCCTTTCCTCCTTCTCTCTCTCCCTCCTTCCTTCTCCCCTTTACTTCAGTCCATTGTTTGAATAGCTTAGGTTAGAATTCTTATTAGTGGATTGTATACAATGTCTTCTTATTTTTGTCCATCTTTATAGTTTGGTGCTGACTTTGGTTTTTGCCCTCACTGTTCAATAGACCTATGTGACTGCACACAAGTAGCTCATTCAAAAATGATTCCCCCACTAGTAACCAGCCACTTCCTTTTATTTTTTATATTGCAGTTGGGTGTTTTCCATGTTCAGTGTCTTTTTCTTGCCTTCTTGCAGAAAGTATTAATGATCTAGACACTGGAGGCTTGTGAGTCTAAAAACCTCAGTCTACTTTCATTTCTTAATCACAAATAATGTTTTCCAGTTCATTTTCCCCTACCTCCCCCTGTGCTTACCTTCTCATTGAGGTCACTGACTTGATTTGGAGGACCAAGTTATGTGTAGAATTATTCTGTTTCTTGATCCCCTACAAACAATTCTGGCATCTAAGTCACAATTATCTTCATGGTGGTCTCTGCTTTTATTAACATGAGCACTGAGAGGGTAGATGATCAAGTATCCATGACATGATGTTTCTTGTTGCCTTTGGGCACACAATGAAAGCAACCTGGCCAGCGCCTTGATTCCCCTCTCTGAGGAGGGCCTGGGAGTCATCCTTGCATGCAGCCCTAGCTTTGCTCTGTGCCATGTAAATAAACATCCTAAGAGAAGGGAGTAGAGGTTACCAAACTCCATTGAGAATCAAGGGTTTTGAATCGTGCATAAAATAAATATGTTGCAATTATTTCTCTTAATGAACAATGTGCCTCTTAAAACCCATCTGTGTACAATTATTGATTCCTATTGTTGCAGAAGGGTGAGGGGATGGGGATTTATTCCCATTTTTTCTCATTGTCTAGATCCCTAGCTTCATGCTGTTTTCAATAAATGTCAAATAAACCGGACTCCCATGTCATTAACAAAAATTAGTTTGCTATGTGCAGTTCATGCTTTCATGAGCTCAGCTCAAGGAATTTTTATTTGCAGCAGTTTTGTTCATTAAATAATGAAGCCTTTCACTCTGTCACAGCCCGAGCTGCATTAGAATGAAGGACGGACACAGAAGTTGGCTTTTCTACACATCCCTTTTGTTCAGGAAAAGAACAGGACCAGAATTCAGCGCCATGCTTTGGGGTCCAGGAGAAGTTAGCCAGGGGCACACTTGGTGCTAGGAGCTCTTTCTAGTTTCTGGGTAGATCATTGCTTTTTAATTTTTTTTGGAGGGACAAGAAGGAAAAAATTCTAAAATTAGGGAAAATAGAATAATCCAAATCTTAGCAAGACAGATCAAAGCTAATTTCAAAGAGGGAATGTGATATAGTGATTTGTGATCTAAAGACCTAAGTCTGAGTCCTTTATCACATATTTGTCATCAAAAACTGTAAGCAGGTCATTTAACCTTATAGAGCTTCAGTTCCTGCATCTGTAAAATGGAAATTATAATACATATAATACACATAACTCCACAAGGTCCAAATGAGATTTAAAACATGTAAGGCACTTTACTGATCATAAAGGACTGCTTTAGAAGGGGCAACATGAAGTAAGGGAAAGAGTGCTGGATCCAGAGTCAGATCCAGCAGTTGGACTGCTCTATGAGCAAGTCATAACCCTTCTAGGCCATACAGCATTTTCTGTAAAATTAAGGAGTTGGACTTAATGACTTTTGCAGTCCTACTGAGTTCTCATGATTATTCAGAAGTAATAAAGGAAGAGATTTAATAATTAGAAATCAATTTTTGAGCCAGCATTCTTTAAGTAAGGGTATCATCACAGAAACTTGGAATATCTTTCTATGAAGGGCAGAAGACAATCTCTAAGTACAAATCTGTTCCTGCCTTCAAGAAACACACTCTTTGATAGGGGCATATATATTAATAAATATAATTTAAATTAGGTATATGATTAGCAAATAAAGGAGAATATAAAATAATCTGGGGTCAAACACTGAGAGAAATCATTTCAACTTGGGGAAATCACATGGATTTGAGGGACTGCCTGATAGAGAGACAGTCTAACACTTATGTTGTGATACTAGGCAATGCCTTCCCATTGTTTTCCCTCACTTTCCTCCTTCCATAAGTAGGGACAATGATACTCAGAGTAAAGGTCTAAAGGGGGGGGGGGCAACAAAAGTGCCCATTTTCATACAACTTCATACTTCATACCATTATTATTTGAGCTGGGTCTTAAAGTATTTTAAGAGCAGAGATTGTGGGGAGGACGTTCTAGGCATAGGGAACACCGTGAGCAAAGTCACAGAAGCAGTACAAGTGGGATATTTGGGTGTTGGTGAATCATTCAATTTTACTGGAGTTTGGAAAACATAAAAGGGGGGATAAAGCTGGCAAGATAGGTTGACAAAATCAGAAACTTGTACTTCTTTGGAAGAGAACATTTGGGATCTTGATTTAATTAATATAGGAAATTTCCTGGTGAAAATACACACCTACCCACACAAATAGGTACCTGCTCTGAAATTTATGTGCACACACAGGTGTGTATATGCATATATATTATATACATATATGGATATATGTACAACTTTGTGAATTCAGATCCAGCCTCAGACACTTGTTGTGTAGCTATGTGATCCTGGGCAAGTCACTTAACTCTGTTTGCCTCAGTTTCTTCATCTGTATGAGCTGCAGAAGGAAATGGTGAATCACTCCAGTATCTTTGCCAAGAAATTGGCAGATTGGGTCATGAATTATTGAACAACAACAAATACATATCCAAATAATGTACATACATCTACATGTATAAGTGTGTTGCATATATACATATACCTATGTGTACACGTGTGTGTGTATATGTCAAAGGCATCATCCTGACTCTGGTGCCAGTTTTCTAGAGAACAGTATCTAGCTACTGATATCAACCATTTTATTTGCATTTTTATTTGAAAGCAAATGGGGAGCCTTAGGAGATGCTGGAGCAGGGTAGTAGCGATGTAACCATTATAGGGTATTAGGATGGTGACTCTGGCAGCATGCTGGGATTGATAGAAAGTGGGTGATTCCAGTAAACCAAGATGTCCGGGCAGGACACGTTGCAGATTTAGACCAAGGAGCAAGGCTGAATCCCTGCTGAAAGATGAGTTTCCATTTACACTTAAACAGTGGCAGCAAAATCTGCAATCCCTTCTAATCTTGTTATGAAACTGCCTTGCATGTGATGGGCTTTTATGGCTCTGTCTTTTCGGGGAAGAACTCGCCGGGAAAACAAATTTGCAAACGGCAAAGCCAGGTTATGATAGAAGACGCCGTGAGATCTCTACGCATGTTGATGTGCACAGTGTGACATTAATGGTATCAAATTAGCAGCCTCAGCAATATTAACTAATTTCCTTGTTGAGACGGTGACATTTGTTTGGTAAAAAGGGATCATTAGACATATGCAAACATTCCATGTGCAGTGGAAGGTCTTTGGGCCCTGACAGATGATAAATGAGAAAATTACAGGTTGCAGGAGAATGTAAATATCATTCTTTGTAAATCTGTCCCTTGGCAGGAAAAAAAATGTTCCCCTCCAAGCAACGACGCCTTCATTATATTCCTTTCAGTTAGTGAAGAATGCTGGAGACTGCTTTACATACGTAGACACATCTTCATTTGTCTTTCTGTTGGGTTTTGTTGTATTGGGACTTTTTTCTATCTAGTTAAGGGAAGGCCCTGGCATTTGGAGAGAAAGAAGCCCAGAGCTTCAGTTGACTGGTTCTTTGGTGTTGATAATCAATCCTGAACCCACATCCTTGGCTTTCTCCTACTAATGATCAATTCAGCATCCATGTGGTTAATAAAGAAATGCATGTTTTGGATTTGTGGAGGATAGAACATACAATGTCAGAGCTTGGATAGACCTTATTCTTGGTACCTTCCCTCTGTATATCCTGTTTGTATATATTTTGCATGTTTTCTTCCTTATTACACTGTGGGCTCCTTGAGGGCAAGGATTATTGTCTTTCTTTTTATCCCCAGCACTTAGCTCAGTGCCTGATGGGCACCTAGTAGGTATTTAATAAATGCTTGTTGACTGATTAAAAAAATCAGACAAATTCACACAGGAAGTCAGAGCTAAAATTTTACCCCTTTCTAGGATAGTACAAAAGTATAAAGCTTTCCACATGGGTCCTCAAAGGTCAATGTACAAGTAGAGAATGGGGAAGGAGGGTCTAAGAAATAGTTGTGCAATAAATATGGGGTTTTAGTGACTTGCACCCTTGAGAAGGGAAGGCAAAGAAAATGATACAGTTTTGGACTGTATTAAGGCAGGAATTGTATGCACAAGAAATGAGGGAAGAAGTCCTTTGCCCTTTGCTCTGATTGGGCTAAGTTTAGAGTATAACGTTCAGGTTTTTTTGGAGGGGTGGATGTAAAGAAAAAATTTTAGCATAAATCTGGCACACATTAAGAGAAGAAAGACCAAGTGGATGAGAAGACTGAAAGTGATAATTCTCTAGAACTCAAAGTACTTATCGAGGAGATAACCAAAAGGAGAACCGATAGTTTTCTTCAGTAAATAAGAAGTCATGTGAAAGACAGATTCAAAATTGTACCACTGGGGGGGCAACTAGGTGGTGCAGTGGATAGAGCACCAGCCCTGAATTCAGGAGGACCTGAGTTCAAATCTGGTCTCAGACACTTAACACTTCCTAGCTTGTGTGACCCTGGGCAAGTCACTTAACCCCAGCCTCAGGGGGGGGGAAAAAAAAAAGAAAGTTGCTTTTGGGGCTGGGCATAGCATACATGTCCACAAAAGCATTTAATTTATTTATTCTCTCTCCTTTCCCCCCTCCCCCCCACCATGAATATGGCTTAGAAGTAGTTCAGAAGACAACTCTGTTATTTTCTTAGGGTTTTTGGTATATCAGGGACTAATAATAAATAATAATAGTATTTTTATGATCCTTTAAGATCTGTAAAGTGCTTTTTAAATACTATCTCCTTTTATGCAATAATAATAGCACTCTTTTCTATGGTACCTTTTAATTTACAATGCTACTTTCTCACCCACAAGTCTCCTAAGATTAGGCAATACAAGAATTATTATGCCCATGTTACAGATGAGGAAGTTAAGACTAGAAAGTTAAATGACTTATTGAACATCATAGTGTCAGAGCTATAAGGGTCCTTATATGACACACCTTCAAAGGACTTTTAGAACACACATTTTCAGACTGGAAGTGACTAAGTACTTAGAATGCACCAATTCTAAAACTTTCTTTGAGGATACTAGAAAAGAGTGATTTGTTTTTGGTCCTAAAGCAAGAAAATGGCAGGCTGAGCTCTGTCCCCCAGGTCAGTGACTTTCCCAGGACAGTATGCTGTTGATCTTAACCACTGGTTTACTGGGTAAAATGTAATCCCATTTAAAGTTACAGGGAAAGAAGGACATTCTTGATTTTCTCCCAGAATGGCAAGAGGGTGAACTTGTTCTAACTGCAACCAAGGGACCAGTTACATCACCATAGCTTACATTTCTCTAAACAAAACAAAACAAAACAAAACAGTAGGTTTTGCTCTAAGGTAAACATCTATTTTTGTATTTCAGGGTTTCAGCAGTTTTCAGATATCTGGGTCAGGAACTTTGCCTATAGATTTTTAGCCAAATGGAGACTGATGATGGAAGTATTTCATTTGCTTAAGAGAAAGATCAACTGTAACTTGAACTGCTTTCAACCTTTTCCCCACATGATTATAAAAAAATAAAATTCTTTGTTTTAATCTCAGCCCATTTTGCAGAGATAAGAATCCTTAAGAAGTCTCTTTTTAAGTAATTGAAGCATAAATATTTTAAATAGCATGGCAATTTAACTTTGTAAATTAGCCATTAACCACAGTTCTACTTTTCAACACATTTTCCTTTCTTCCATCAGCTTTGTGGAGCTTAGTAACATTTCATAAATTACTTTCCTGTTAACCTGATCCATGCTGATGGGCCAGAGAGAAAAGTTCAGGCCCCAATCAGCCTGAACCACATAATCGGGCTCCTTTTCTCTGATCTGACAGCCTGCTGACTGTCCTCTTTCAGAGAGAAACACCTGGATTCCCACAGAGATGTGGAACTGCTCTGTTTCAAACCTGAGAGCCTGCTCCCATAAGCCCTTTAGAGAGATACTGGACTCCAATTATCCCCTTCTTTCTGGGATGTCTTAGATAAGTCTCCTTAATTTTGTGCCCTTGACCAAGTTAACCCCAATTTCTGAGTCTCATAGAGTCTTACTCTATAAAGTGAGAGTGTTAGATCAAATTCCACATTTGGATGATCCTTCCAGTTGCACCATTCCATGTGGTATGGTGAAGAAAATTTGGACTTAGACTCAAGGAAAATCTAGCTTCACGTCCTGCTTCTGATACTAGCTGTGTCATTATAGGCAAGCCACTTACTCAGTTTCAGCCTTCATTTCTTCATCTGAACAATGGGAACAGCAATTCCTGCAGTTCCTATCTTTGGGGATTGTTGTGAGACTCAAATTAGATAATGAAGATAGAGTGTTTTACAATCCTTCAAGATAGATAAATGATAGAGAGAGATATAGAGATAGCAGACTACAGACAAATATAGATAGAAGATAGAAATATATCTAGTTGTCTCTTCCACATAGGACATATTAGAGGCAAGGTACCCCTGAGATCAGGAAAATTTGCATAAAATTTTTTTGGCCTTTCCTTTCTACCACAGAGAAAGTCTGAATTTTTTTCTTTTTTCCTTTATGAGATATTTACAGTACATTATTATAAAATTTCTGTTACATATCTGAACATAGGCTATATTATACAGTACTATGCATATATTTTATGCATTTCTGAGTTTCTAAACTTTTTCTATCATCTACTGGCCTTCATATGTTCTGCAAAAAAAAATTCCCTCCATTTAATTTCTTATGCTGACTGCAGACATCTTGAAATTGCAATGGAGAAAATTGTAATGAGGAAAATTGGGATGTGGAAGGAATAAGTATAGACATATAATAGAGATATATAGATGATAGAGTTATAGAGATAGATAAAGATAATAGAGAAATATAGACATGTTAGAAAGACATAGCTATAGATAGATAATAGAGAAATATGATGTTGGAGAGGAACAGACAAATGGTAGAGAGATATAGATGATATATATATATATATATATATATATATATGGATATATATATATATATATACACACACATACATACTTGTAAGTATATGTATATTTATATGCTTATTACTGAAGCTCCTTTCAGTTCTCTATCTGATTTTATTGCTTCCATTCTAACAGTTTATCCTCTACGTTTTGAGACTCCTCAACTCTTAATGCATATTTGGTGCTCTTGGGTTTTTTCTAAGCTCTAATTCATTTCAAACTGACAAATATATATTAAGTATAATGAAAAACCTTCAAGGAGCAAGAGTTGGGTCTAATTGGGAAAAATAAAGTCAAGTTAACAAGCATTTATTATGTGTCAGGCACTGTTCTGAGTGCTGAGAAAGGAGGAGAAAGGGTGTATACAACATGTACAAAAATAAGTATGAGAATATGAGTTACAGAAAAATAATTTAGGAGAAAAATCATTTTCATATGGAATGGAAAGTACGGCAGGAAAGTGCACATGAGTTGGACGTTAAAGAAAGAAACTTTAACAGATAGGGATTTAGTGTGGGAGTTGGGGAAAAGATCTATTCCAAGAATTGTAGAAAATGAGAGCAAAGGTTTGGAAATGGGAAATGACACGAAGAGACCAAGAAAAAATGAGAGCAATCCAGTTTTGTTTTCTTCTGAAATATATATGGAGTATAATGAATTAAGGATGCCCAGGTAAATTGCAGCCAGATTTTGTAAGTATTGTCTTGAGTTCAAACTATTTGATAGGCAGTGGGGAGCCGCTGAAGGTTTTTGAGGAGAGTGTGACATGATCATCGTTGTGTGTTAGGTAACAATGTGGCAGGTAGAGCAATTAGGAAGCTGTTCCAATCATCCAGGCAAGAAAAGATTACAGATGGACTAGCTTATGATAGTGACAAAGACAATAAAGGACTAGACTTCAGAATCATTTCAGAGAGAAAAATGACAGGGCTTGAATACTGCTTGAAAGGGTGAGATTATAGACAGGAAAAGTCAACAATCACTGCCGTATTACTAATGCTCCCAGTTTTTCTCCTCTCAGTCTCTTCTTATCCTTTTACAAACTGGCTTCAGATCTTATTATTTCGCTGAAACTGCCCTCTCCAAAGTTAACAATGAGCTTTTGCTTGCCAAATTCAATGGCCTCTTCTCAATCCTCATTCTCCTTGATCTCTCTGTAGCCTTTCCCGCTGTTGATTACTCTCCCTCCTTTATCTTTAGGTTTTTGGGACACTACTCCGTCTTAGTTCTCTTCCCACTTATCTGACCACCGCTTCTCTGTCTCCTTTGCTTGATCCTCCTCCATATCATGCTCTTTAGCTCTGTCCTGGAGCCTCTTTTCTTCACCCTCTATGCTACTTGGGGATCTCATCAGCTCTCAAGGATTTAATGACCATCTCTCTGCTGATGTTTCTCAAATCCTCCCATCTTGCCCCAATCTCTTTGCTGACCTCCATTATCACATCTCAAAATTCATTTCAGACATTGCCAGCTTAAACTCAGTATGTCCAAAATAGAAATCATTATTATTTTTTTTAAAGCTTCCTTCCTCCTGTCTTCTCTATTACAGTAGAGCACAACATCCCGTTCTTGTAGGCTCACAATTGGGCAAATCACTTACCTGTTTGCCTAAGAGGCTAGGAGCTAGGACTCCTGAAGTCAGGAAAAAGTAAGTTCAAATCAAACCTCAAACACTAACTAGTTACTCAACTTCTGTTTGCCTTTATACACTGAAGAAGGAAATGGCAAACCAGTCCGATATCTTTGCTAAGAAACTCCATGGACAGTGTTGGCGTACCGTGGTCCAATAGGGTCACAAAGAATCAGATATAACCGAACATCAACAAATGTGCTCAATGCAAGAGATATGCAGACCAAAAAAAAAAAGTGGAGTAGAAATAGCTAGCAGTTATACTGGAATGGAAAGAATATGAAAGAGAACAAAATTAAATAAAATGGAAAGGTAAGTAAAAGATAAATTGTGAAGAACTTAAAAAAACTTGTTAAAACGATTTTTATGTTTTAATTTTCTCCTAGAGGTAAGAGGGAAATGCTGTGGATTTCTAAGGAGGGAGAGACAGGGCTGATATGAGCAAAGCTAAATTTAAGAATTTCCATGTAGCAGCTGGATGGAGGATAACTTTAAGTTGGGAAAGACCGGAGACAAGCAGAACAATTAGAAGGCTCTTGCCAGTCTAGGGAAGAGGTGTGAGTACCTGAGTAGAGATGGTGCATGAAGAGGGGTGATTTGAATGGACTGATGGATCTGAACCATCCCTCCTGTAACTGAGATAGCTCAGAGTGTCTGCCAAGTCATGGAATCATTGGATCAAAATGATGAGTGGTTTCAGTGCCTTTCCTACAATAATGTCCATGCATTCCAGACCTTCTGTGTGGCTTTCACTACATCCTGATAGTAGGAGGATTATAGAATTTCTGAGTTTGCTTTTTTACTGTCTAGTTTTGATGAGTTTCTGGCTACAAGGGCCTCATGCAGTCTGACCCTTCCCTTTATGGTAGAATAGTGGATTCTTAAATTCTCAGTAGTTGTTAAAGTGACAGTTATGCTGCATTTTTATGGTAAAATACTGTTGCCATTTTGGGCTCCTGGAAAATGCTATTTTATATTATTCTTCTGGTACCTACCTAACTACTGGCAGGAAGGACTTATTTGATAAATGGAAAGGGGTATACATTGCCACCTCTCTACTTCAAAAGTAAGGTTGATATTTTTTGGACCTAGGTTCTTTTCTGGGTTGTATTGTTTAATTGTAAGCAAGTAAACTAACTTTTTGAGCCTGTTTCTTCATGCATAAAATGGAAATAATAATATCTCCCCTACCTCCTTAGCAGAATTGTAACTAAGATCACATGATAAAAGAAAGAATGAAAAATAATTATCTTGAATATAAATATTCTCTGAGAAGTTTTGTGTTACCATAAAAAGAGCCATGTAAGGTAGGCTGGGATCTTGACTTTGCAATTTACTCTTTTATGTCACCTTGGACAAACATCTCTAATCCTCAGGACTCTCCCTGGGTAATAATACCTTACTGCCTTAGAAGATAACTGGAAGCAAATTTCTATTTATTTGTCATGTATTATTTTATATTATAACTTATTCTATTGTAGATAATATATATTATGTAATAATTAACGTGATAAAATCTATTATTTATTATTATTTAATTATCCATTGTTACTATGTCTGATTTTCAGTGATTCCATCTGGGGCTTTTTTGGCAAAGATATGGAGTGGTTTGCCATTTCCTTCTTCAGCTCATTTGACAGATGAGTAAACTGAAGCAAATAGGGTAAAGTGACTTGCCTAGGGTTACACAACTAGTAAGTAAGTATGTGAGATTGAATTTGAACTCAAGTCCTCCTGACTCCAGTTCTGACATTCTATCTACTATACCATCTAGCTGCCTATTTAATTATTAGTTATAGTGAACCCTCCCACAATGTAGGATACCAAGCTAAAAGGGATCTCAAGCTCTTTATTTTACAAATGAAGAAACTGATGTGCAAAGAAGCTGAACCATGGCCAAAGTAAGACCAGGAGTACATGACAGATCTGACTTTCAGTCCAGTATTAAACGTTGCTTTGTAAAGATAACTTTAATAGTGAGAATTAAGGTGGGGAAGGAACATTGAAAAATGACTTACTTTTTTTTTAATATTAAGGAGTTTCAAACAAATACTTGCTATCAATGTTACAGGTGAAAATTCTTTTCTCTTCCCTTTCTTTGAAGTAGTTTAAAAAATATGTGTGCATTCAATGACTTGTAAGTAATTGGAATCTCAGGAAGATCTCATTGAGTGACTTAAGATACAGGGTAGAGAAACAAGATATAACAGATGGCAGTTGTTTGAACCACACCTTTAAGGGAAGTGATGCTGCACGCTTGGACAGCACAGAAAAGGGAAAAAAAAACAACCCACACATATTTAGTAAATGGCTTTAACTGTTCATCAACTACAGGTCTGTTGGAGCTCAGATTAATAGAGGGCAATTGTGTTTTAAAAGCCTCTTTTTAAAAGTGCTTGCAATTATCAGTCACCTTTCATTGGAAGAGTTCAAAACCACTTTACTGGCTTTAATTCATTTGAGTTTGTAGTAGCCTGGTGATATAATTAGGTCTTAATGTGCCGTGTCAATTGGAAGGAAAATGGCCAAGTTTTCTGGCCTTGCCAGTGAAATGTCCATTTCTTATCCTATTCTCCTGAATTAACCGATCAAGAAAAACTAGGGGACCAGCTACTAGTTCTACAATTGTGGACCAACACTGTACCCTGCTGAACCTCACTTCCTCCTGGTAAATCTCCAATCTTAGCTCTAGCCATGTGACTTTCTGTGAATCCCTTATCCTCCCTTGGCATATTTCTTCAACTGTCAACTGACAAGGTTGGAGTAGATGGTATAATGATATTAAAAATGGAGGTGATACTAGTTGCATTAATATTTCATGGGGTCATTTTGGGCATCACATGATGGCATAATCAAAATACCTAACTTTTTTTAGTGCTTTAGTTTGTATAATCATCTTTTTTTGCGTTTGAATTTTTCTTTTTTTAAAAAAAATTATTAATGCTTTTTATTTTCAAAACATATGCATGAAGAAACTAGAAACTGAGTGGATGCCCATCAACTGGAGAATGACTGAATAAATTGTGGTATATGGATGTTATGGAATATTATTATTCTGTAAGAAACAACTAGCAGGATGATTTCAGAGAGGCCTGGAGAGACTTGCATGAACTGATGCTAACTGAAATGAGCAAAACCAGTAGGTCATTGTACACAGCAACAGCAAGATTATATGACTATCAATTCTGATGGACGTGGCTCTCTTCAACAATGAGATGATTGAATCCAGTTCCAATGATCTTGTGATGAAGAGAGCCATCTATGCCCAGAGAGAGGATTGTGGGAACTGAGTGTAGTTCACAGCATAGCATTTTCACTCCTTTTGTTGTTATTTGCTTGCATTTTATTTTCTTTAAAAAAAAAACTGGTTTGATTTGATTTTTCTTGTGCAGCATAATAATTGTATAAATATGTATGCATACTTGAATAATAAATTTAATAAATATGTATGCTTCCTCTTCTAGATGGTAATCCAATATATCTTACACATGTGCAATTCTTCTATACATATTTCTACAATTATTGTGCTGCACAAGAAAAATCAGATCAAAGAGGAAAAAAAAATGAGAGAAAACAAAATTGCAAAATACTCTAAAAAATACATTAAATGGCAGTACTAATTAACTGAACAGTTACTATTCAAAGTCACTGGATGCGACCTAACATAGCCCTATTAAAAAGTGAGCTTTGGTTCTTCTCACTTGTAACTCTTCATTTTATGCCTTGCATGATTTAATTTTGTTTAAATTTATTTTGTCCCTTAGTTACCTATTGGGAGTTAGGAAGGGGCAGATAAAATCTGTAATTTTCAATGAGGAAACTTCCTCTACCGAAGCAGACCAACAATAGTCCCACAACTTTTGTAGCCTTGGAAAGTTTGGGAGCTTTGAGAGAGGGTTAAGTGACTTTCTTAGCCAGCCAGAAAGTACAGGGATTTAAACCTCAGATTATCTTGATTCCAAAGCCAGTTCTTTACCTACTATGATACATTATATCTCCTATTTATCTGATTTCTTAAGGATGAAACTTCAATTATGGATCATTGAATTAAGAAGAAAAGGTATTTGTCCATTCTTGGGACCAGAGATTCAGGGAGATTTTGAGTTTCTCATAAATTAGACCTGGTTGACATTTCAGAAGGCCAGATAATTCAAGAGAGTTAACATAATAATAGTAAATAATATATCAAATAATATAACAAAGTAAAATAGTAAATAATAGCAATAATATTAGTAATATAATAATAACTAATATTTAGCTAGTATTTGAAGGTTAACAAAGAGCTTTTAGATGTAATTTATTTTTATTTTTACAACAACTCTGTGAGATTATTGTTTGTCCTTCATTCTCAAAGAGAACCAATGACATCAGGAGAGTGATGTCTTGACCTGCAAGTGAATTAATGAGGCAGAGTTGTACTAAGTCATCAACTTCATCCTCTCCTCCAGACTCATCAAGATCCCATGGCAAGACAAGAGTCAAGATGATGGGAGTTGGCCTGGGATGCAGGGGAAACCTTTGCCTTTTTAAGCTAGGTCTTTCCCTGGTGTGTTTGTCTGAAGCAATGCCCATTTAGTGATTTAAGGGATTGAGGTAGGAATTGAGACAAAAGTTGGCTTAGTTTGTCTTCCCCAAACCATCGATCTGGGAGGGGAAGACCCTCAGAATTTCTGATCAGAACAGAAAACAATGGCTATTTGTACTCATTCTTGCTCTGTGAAGTAAGTACTATTATTATCCTGAATTTGCACATGAGGAAAACAAGTCTGAGAGAGTTATGTTCCTTGTCAAGAGTCACAGAGCTTGTGTCTGAGGCAGGGTTCAGACTCTGGAGCACCCATCAAATTTTCCACATATCCACCTATTAATTTGAATAAAAGCCCTCTGAGGTTTACCTAGTAGTATTGCCCCTTCTGCCCATATCTCCTCAGTAAAATATTTTAATGATTTAGTTAGATGCATCATTTTAATGTAGGGATTTATTAAGTTTTCACAACTTATACCCCCAAATCATAAGTTTACCAAACTGTAAAATGTCATTGAATATAGTTCTGGTGAAAGCCTGAGTCTATGGTCTGAGGGCTAGCCCAGATAAGCACAGAGTATCATTACTTATATATGGATTATTAGACTATGGCTTCTGAACTGACCGTGGCAATTTGAAAATTGAGGAATAAATAGCTGATATTTCTATGGGATTTCAGGGTGATGGAGGCAGCCTAGTGTGAGTGATCAAACCCTGGATTTGGAGTCAGGAATACCTGGGTTTGAGCATCATTGAAAGATTTTTTTTTTATGCACAGAATGGACCAGAGGGAAAATCAGAGGAGACAAGAACAAACAAAATAACTTTGCAATTAACAGTTGAATGTATTATATCCCTTAAATGAGTTATCTGGCCTCAGACCCTTACTAGCTATGTGATCCCAGGCAAGTCACCTAATCCTGTTTTCCTCAATTTCCTTATTTGTCAAATTGTCCTCATTTGTCTCACTAGAGAGGGAAATGGCAAAACCATTCTAATGTTTTTTGCCAAGAAAATTCTAAATGAGTTCACAAAGAGTAGGACATGACTAAAAACAGTGGAAAAACCATTCCAGTGTCTTTGCCAAGAAAGCCCTAAATGGGGACACAAAGAGTAGGACATTACTGAAAATACATAACAACAATAACAACATAGAACTTCAAGTTTCATATGCAATCCTGTTTTACTTTTTTGTTTGTTTGTTTCTGGAAATTATTGACTTTACTGATGACTATCAAATTGAATAATAAAAAATTAAAATTTAAATCCTAAAGAAAAGAAAGACAGATTCAAATCTTGCCATAGATTTTTTTGCTAATTGTGTGACTAGTGATAGATAGTTAAATAGGACCTTTGGGTCCTCCTTTCCTCTTCTGTAGAAGTCAGTGACTTCTAAGTCCACTTGCAACTTGAATAATTCTGTGATTCACTCTATTACACATTGTCACTTAATCTTCCCAATGCCCCTTGTGAAATAGTTATGAGTGAGAAAACTTATATGGAGAAGTCAACTGATAAGCTTGGAATCATAGCAAAATGATAAAGCTGGATCAAGAACCTGAGTTTTCTGACCTCTGAAAAGAAAACTGGGAAAAAGAAGAGTTTTCATTGTATCTACTATTATTATATAAACATTTGAATTCAGCCATCTGTCTCTCAGCCTTGCAAGCTTTCCTGTGCTAAAGCTAAATTGATCAGATGGCCCTTCTATCAACATCCATTTTACTTTTTCTACAATAATCCCTGTCTCTTAAACTCTTCTATGTCAGTCATTTCCAGTCATGCCTGACTCTTCATGGCCCTAATTCAGGGTTTTCTTGGCCAAGATACTGGAGTGATTTGCTATTTCCTTCTCCAGCTCATTTTACAGATGAAAAAACTGAGGCAAACAGGGTTAAGTGACTTGCCCAGGGTCATATAGCTGGTAAGTACTTGAGGCCGGATTTGAAATCTGAGTGCCCTATCCACGGTGTCCAGCTGTTCTAAACTCTTCTTATCTGAGAGGGATTTTAAGCCCTTCTTTAGCTAAACATGGAGATGAAGCAATGTCAACTGTTTTTCTGCCTGTATCCTGTAAGACATTTATATGGTTTCTTCATGTAATCTCATCTAAACAGGTAATAGCCCTGACAGATATTTGTACAAGAATGGGGACTTCACTACCACCTGAAGCAGTCCCTTCCAATGTTCTCCTAGTCGGTAGGACATTATTATTATTCTTTGCTTTGACTCAAAATGGGAGATAATTAATATTACATAATGGATAGAGCTGGGCCTGAAGTCAGGAAGAAGTCCTGAGTCCAAATTCTCTCTCTGAGAGTGTGATATTTCACTTCTTAGAATCTCAGTTTCCATATCTGTAAAAGGGAGGAGTTAGACTACATGGCCTCGAAGGTCCCCTCCAGCTCTAGATCTCCTAGTAATAATCCTAACACCTAAGTCCCGTTTTTGGCTTCTCTCTTGGGCAGTACGGTGGGAAAAGGTTGTAGCAAGAAGACTGGTTTTCGAAGCCCTGAGTTTGATTCGCAGTTTTGCCCCACTCCTTACTCATGTGATCTGGGGAAAATCAGTGTGATTCTTTGAGCCTCAGTTGATTAAACACCCCATAGTAGAAGGACTATGTCTAATCTTTCTTTTTATCCCCAAGCACTTAACACAGTGCCTGGCCATAGTAAGCACTTAACACAGTGCCTGGCCATAGTAAGCACTTAACACAGTGCCTGGCCATAGTAAGCACTTAACACAGTACCTGGCCATAGTAAGCACTTAACACAGTGCCTGGCCATAGTAAGCACTTAACACAGTGCCTGGCCATAGTAAGCACTTAACACAGTGCCTGGCCATAGTAAGCACTTAATAAATGCTTGTTGACTGAATTAACCCTTACTCTGTACAATGGAGGCTAATAGTCTTACCTCTTACAGGTAGAGAGGAGATTAAGAGGATCAAATCATATAACACAGGGAAGCAATGGGATATATTGGTAGTGGGAGTTGTTGTCTGTTTTTCTTTCTTAAAAAAGAGAGGGGATGCCATGACATGCAAGTGAACTGGATTTAAATGAGGGAGCCTGGACAAGTTCACTTGCCTCACTTTAGGTCACCAGTCTCACTTTCTCCTCCAGAGCCATCTGGGTCCAGTAGCTGGACATAGATCAGGAAGAGAGATTACCTTATATGCAATAGGAGACCTTGGTGATGGGGGGAATCAGGGAGGTCACCAGATAGAGTCAGGAGACCCAGATTCAAATCCTAGCTCTCTTCAGCTATGTGATAATGAAAGAAGTCACTTAAACTTCTTGAGCTTTTTTCCCTCTGGGAATTTGACTCATCACCCCAAAGACTATCCCCTTTTTCTCTTATCTTTAATTTCTTTAGTGTCTGAAGTATTTACTCATTCTTCCTCTAATGCTTTCAAACATATCTATTTGAACCTGCAAACCCTTAGGCTGTTATCTTAAATATCTCTTCCTTTTCACTGGAAACTAGCCAGTCCACTTAGCCCATTACATCTAGCGGCTGGCTCTAAACATAATCATTATGGTCTAAATCTAAGCTAACTCTTATTGTAGATGCCGTTTGTATTTATGGGAAAGAATGAAGAATCAAGTTCTTAGGAGAACATTTTGTATTAACTATCTTTACCATGTTATCTGAGAGTGTCAGTAGCTGCTCTGTAGACCCCACCTGCTAATTCTAGCAAAAGTTGGGGAAATCTCTTCCTTTTGCTCCTCTTCCTCCTCCTCCTTATCTCCTGTATCTCTTCCTCCTCCTTTTTTCTTCTCTTTTTCCTCCTCATCCAAGTCATTTTTTGAAATCTCAACTCTTCTTCAGGGCATCTAGGTGGCACAGTGGATAGAACACCAGCCTTGAATTCAGGAGGACCCAAGTTCAAATTTGGTCTCAGACACTTCATACTTCCTAGCTGTGTGACCCTGGGCAAGTCACTTAACCCCAGCCTCAAAAAAAAAATAAAAAAATCTCAACTCTTACTTAGCTCTGAGTCATTTAGTAGGTGTAGCCTCAGACAAAATGTCATGTGGGAAACACTTTAAATTAGGAAGGCTAAGGTCACCCACTACATCCTGGCCATGAGGAGTCTGTCTTAATCTTTGCCTTGCCATTGGACTCTGGAGGAGAGAGTGAGAGTGATGACACTGCACAGCTCTGCCTCACTTAAATCCAATTTACTTGCAAGTCAAGATATCACCCTTGTGATGTCATTGGTCTCTTTTAATGTCCTTGCAAAAGATGCTTTGAGAGATCAGTGGAGATACAATAATTTATGGTCCTTTTCCTCAGAAGTAACTAGGCTTGTCTCAATTATCGCTCTCTCCAGGGATTCATGCTTGGAAGAACAGGAATTGAGGAGTATTTTAAAACCCCTTTTCTCTTCCTTTCTAGGTGCCCTGGACTGGGTCACCAGAAGAAATGATTGGATCACTTCAAGAAAGTCCATAGTGACTATTTCAGAAAGCATCTGGGGACAAAAAGGCCTCCACGGTCTCCAAGGCACAAGCAGATCGGTGACAAGCCTATAATTTGCCCTGAAAGACAGGTGAGAACAGAAAAATCTACAAGCATCTAAAATCTTATGGCACTGACTGTAATAATGATCCCTCCTGCATGCAAAGTGCTTGCCAAAGCACTTTCTGTATCTTTCTCATTTAATTAATCCTCAGAACATACTGGTGAGGTAGGTAGGAGGCATATAGAAGGACTGAGCTGGAGAGACGCTAAGTACTTGTCCAAGGTCATATAAGAATTTAATGATAAAGTAGAAGTAAGCATCCAGGCCTCTCATGTTCCATCCAGGGATTGAACTCTGGGTCTTTGACCTAAAGCAGCTAGTTGATTTTTATGGATAGAATACTGCACCTAATATCAGAAAGACCCTCCTGCCTCAGCCACTCACTAGCAGAAACATTTAAACATTTCAGTTTCTTGCAATCACACTAGTCTATTTTATCCTTTGCAGTGATTTACTTCTATTTTATTTTGGAAAGCAAGGATCTGAACTCTGAGTTCATTAGTGGAAGTTCTGGTGTGGAAATTCCTTACACCATGAAGATTGGGCCACTCATCTGTTAACTTATAGTTTTAAAGGCATCTGGGGCAATAAGAAATTAAATGACTTTCATAAGGTCACACAGTTAACTGAGTCAGAGGTAGGACTGGAAGCCAGGCTGTTTTGGTGCAAAAGGCCTATCTTTTATGCACTTAAGCCTCAGGGTCTCTGCTATTTTATTTACCTAGCCAAAATTAACTGGACAGTTGAAATAAAAACTAATTTCTCAATTATCCAAATATCTGTACTTGTAGCAAAAGCAACTTTATTCCTGAGTGAATTCATTGTTATGTTGTTGTTCTTAATAGTCCTTCGTGAATGAGTGTTTTGCCATGAAGATTTTCACTTACCTTTAATGAGGGGAAGACCCTCAGGTGAGAATAGCTCTACCTGGATTATATGGGGTTAGATGGGTGAGATCATTTCACTTTGGTACAGAAAACAGAAATTTGGTGCCATTATTCAACAGTCTTCAGGAGATAAAATTGGCTTTTAGAATTGGACAAGACTTTAGAGATCTAGCCCATCCCCCTCATTTTTACAAATGGGAAAACTGTCCCCCCCCCCAAAAAAAAAGTGGAATGTCTCATCTAATGTCAGAGATAATGAGTAGCAGAACCTGGGTCTTCTAATACAAATCTTTCCAGTTTACATTTTGCCTTCTCTCCCACTTTCTATACTAATGTATCTGAGCTTCTTAAAGCTGTGAAGTGCCATCCTGGTTTGATATTTATTATCCCCACCTACCACAGACTTCTCTTGCTTCCATCTCTGTGGTCTTTTACATTTTACAAAGCACTTTACATGCATTCTCTCGATGGATCCTCACAATAGCCCTATAAAGTAGGCAAGGAAGAGATTATTAACTCCATTTTATAAGTGATAAAACTTACCAAAAGCCACCCAGCTAATAAACGGAAGAGCCAGGATTTGGAGTGGACTCTAACTTCATCATCCTTTATTCTCAGCTCTATTCTCTGTGCTCCAAAAGTTATATTTCTTTTTAAAGTCCAATCGAACAAATATTTATTAGGCACTATTGTACACATGATGCCGTGATTCAAATATCTGACCTGAAATTTAAAAAAAAAATTTAAAAAACCATTCCAGTTGCCTAGGTCAAAGTGGAGACCTCTGAGATACTGCAAAGTGTCGGGAATCATTAGTTCCACTGTGCATTTTGACTTCCTGACATCTTAACTTGGGTCAAAATATAAAGTGTACCATGGGCAGAAGCATGCCTCTGTGTAAAACATTATTGCTGCTTTTATAAATATTGCTCTCACTGAGTCTTTGGCGTGATACAAGATCCCAGGAAAACGTTTACATGACTCTGTCTGATGGGTCCCAGGTTACACATTACAAAAGTCAACCCACCGACGGTTATTTTGCGCAGTGCCCCACATGACAGCCGGGGTCTATCAAGCCAACACTCGAGTTAAGATCCAGAGGTGGTTTCTAGGAGAAATAATGGGCCACCTTGGTTTTTTCAGGAGTTATGGTTTATCTCTGGGACTGGATCCAGGCTAGAGCTGTGAGAGGGAGATGACAGATCCCCTGGGTGGAAGGAATGTTTTAAATGCCTCAGCAAGTCCTCTGCAGAAAAAGGGAGGATGGCAGACGCTTTGCATCCTGAAGGGCTGAGGCGTTTGGAAGGATCAGCAGAATATGCAGGAGAGAACAGAACAAAGCCAGGCTTCTCAGGGCCTGGCCACATGCTGTGTGTGTGCTTGGATTTCAAAGTAGACAGGCTCAGACTTTGAGGTCCGTTGCCGATCATTTCTGACCTGGTATGATTTTATTTTCTCTCCGTTTTTGTGTGTGGCAAGTTCTGATATCAGGCAGAGAAGTGGTCAATACACACTTCTAATTCCCATTCAATCAACGTCTCCAACTGAACATCTACTGTGCACTCAGACTGGCTGATATAGTGGAGTTTGCAAAAGAAGTGTGTTCATTTTCCTTGCCTTCTGGGAGCTTATACTTTGCAAGGAGGCCTAAAAAAGAAGACATCTGAACATGAAATAAATAACAATATTAATCCATGCACGGTGAAGGCACTTCTATTTGTTTTCTACCCTGCTGCTTCATCATAACATGGAAGTGACCTAAAGCCCTTGAAGACTGAGGAAGCATGGGGTAATCTTTGGCAGGTCTCACCAAGCTGGAATGTTTCCTATGGGCCAGTGACAGACGTGTCTGAGCACCAGCTTAGCTAAAGATAGAGCAACTAATTAACAAGGGCCACCAGATCCCTGCTCTACAACTTCCTGCTTTTGTGACCTTGGACAAACAACTTAGCTAGATATCCTCTAGGAATCCCACCAGCTCTAAATCCTGTGAGCACAGAATGTCAGAGTATTAGAGACCCCAGAGGTCATGCAGTTTTAATCTTTGTGAATTCTACAACATTCCTAGGCCCAAAGAAAAGATTGAACTAAATGATCCAAGGCAACTCCCCCCAAAAAACCCAATTTCTGAGCTGATGATTCTATAACCTAGTCCCACCTCGTGTTTAGCAGATAACAGAACTGAGGCAGTGATGACGATGACACAGTAACAGCAGCTGTCTGCTAACAAAATATTTCCCATTGGACACCACACCAAGTTCACTTTGGTGAAGAACTTCCTATCATTTATTCTCTGTTACGCAGTAAATGCTCCTTAAGCCATTTCCTACAATTTATTCTTTTAAGAAGGTTAAACATGTTCCATCCCAATTTTATTTGCACTCTTCGCGGCTAGATTAACTTTTTTCCCCAAGAGGAATAATCACAAATTCCAAATTAGTGAAGTCAAATTAATGAGGTTTTTTATCTCAATTAAAAAAAAGTAGCAATCTCATAGATCCAGAAAGGAACCCCAAACATCATCTACTTTATAATATCCTCACTTTACAAATGAAGAAAGTGAGACCCAGAGACATTAAGTGACTTGTCTAAGAAACTTAAAGTGAAATGAGAGGCAGAATCTGAATCCAGGCGCTCTGATTCCTGAGATGTTGTTCATTCCACTTTAAGCATCAGGGATGCCTACACATAGAAGCCAGCCAGAGAAAATGAATATTTTTGCCTGACATTGAAATATTTTCTAATCCAACCAAACTCATGCTTTCCTGTTTCTACATTTGTGCTAAAACTGTTGTCTGTACCTGGAATACTTCACCTTATTCTCCCAAACTGCTTCCTTCTTCTTGACTGTTGAAATTCTGCCCTTGCTTCAAGATCCAGCTTAAATGGTGCCTTCCTCAAGGAGATTTTCTTGCCCTATCCCCTCCATTCTCTGCTTTTGGAAGTGATCTTTCTCTCCTCCAGCTTAATATTGGTACTTTGTGTTCTTCTTATACACTTATATTTATATTATTATTATTATTATTTTCCCTGAGGCAATTGGGATTAAGTGACTTGCCCAGGGTCACACAGCCAGGAATGTTAAGCGTCCCAGGCCAGAGTTGAACCTGAGCTCAGTGCTGTTGCTCTGCCTACTACACCAACTAGCTGCCCTTTTATATTTTAATCTAATTGCATTGATCTTATCTCCCTCTCCTAGAAAGTAAGCTCTCATTCATTCTCTCATCTCCCCCAGAGCCTAACACAGAACATCACATGCTGTTGATGCTTTAAAATGGTTACTGCTCAAATGGACCAATTCATTCCCCATGCTCACCTCCTCTGACTTCTCTTTTTGTCCACAATGGCTGCATTTGCACAGCATTAGCAAAATGAGCATTTGACAGTCATCTGGTTAATTGGATTGACACAGATGGTCAAACGAGGTAATACAGGCAGATTTTTCTAGACAGAATGTCATAGAATTATAGAATTTCACATTTCAAGATGGAAGAGCCCTCAGCCCCCATTTTATCCCGAAGAGGAGGAGACAGGTCCACAAAGGTTGGGGGGCTTTTCCAAGATCACATAACAAGTTAGTGATAGACTTGGGCCTGGAGCCCAGTTCTCCTGACTTCCAACTTCCACCATGGCACAGTGCCTCTCCTGGGCTGATTGTCTTCCTTGTTCAAATGAACAGGAATTTGTGTGTAAAGAAACTGAGCATGGTAGACAACAAGGTGCCTGTGTTCTCTATACAAAGTGAATTGAACATTTGGCTTTTATCCAGTTAATGTGATCAGTGTCAACAGCCAGACCCAATAAGCCAGGTGTCCAAATTAACTTTTGTCCAGTTTGTCTACCCACAATAATCACATTAACCCTGTTCACTGTTTAGAAGAAAGAGTATAGCCAGGAAGCTGTATCACCAATCACAGAATTTCAAAAATGGGAGCGACCTCAGAGGCCATTCAAGTTTTGTTTGAAGTCCTTGAATGAGGGGTTCTCCCCCCTTCCTGAGTCAGCATATTCTTCTCGCTCACCCCATTCCCCACTGGTTCTCAAGAGTGGACTACGAATTTCACTATGTAAAACTTTCTAAATAATAAACTCATCTATTTGAACTTAATGGCAGAAATGTATGGGATTGCCTGTCATCAAGGAGAGGGAGTAGAGGGAGGGAGGGGAAAATTTGGAAAAATGAATACAAGGGATAATGTTATAAAAAAAATTACTCATGCATATATACTGTCAAAAATTATAATTATAAAATAAAAATTAAAAATTAAAAAAAATTAAAAAAACAAATAAAATGACTTCCTCCACTGGAAGTCTTAAGTACAGAAAGACAGAGGAGGGTGATAGAGGGTAGAGGAAGACCCTTAAAATCCTGAGATCTAACTCCCTGGGAACCCTTCTTTGTAGCCAATATAAATGTTCAGTGTGCTATAGCAAAGAATACTATGCTATGAACAAACAAGGATTGAGAACCGCACTTCTGTCCATTGCTCCAAAGCTATATTCTCAGAAGACCAGCAGAAGTCTTGTAGCTCCTCCATGACATAGGCTTTCACATACTTGAAGACAGACAGACATCATTGTTATTACTCATCTTTTGGTCTCAAAAAGAACCCACGACAATATGAGGATGATGTCGTGACTTGAAAATGAAGTGGATTTAAATGATGCAGAGTTCTGCAGAGCATGGGCCTAACTCTCCACTAGGGTCTTCAGAATCCAATGGCAAGATTTCAAAATGCCTCGTGAAGGCTGAGGATCCGGGGAGTGATCTTGACCTTTCTAAATTAAGGTGTTTCCCAGGTGTTAGTTTGCAGGGGCTATGCCCATTGGGTGAGTAAAGGCTAGGTAAGAGTTAAGGCAAAGGATAGCCCAATTTACCATCCCAAAGATATCAGTCTAGGAGGAGATCCTCAGAGTTTTTGGCCAAAACAGAAAATATTTGCTATTTACACTGATTCTAACTCATGAGTCAATGAGGCTTGGGTTGGAGGCTATTATGGCCATTCAACAGAAGCCAGAGTAGTTTAAATTTAAAAGCATAGTCAAATACCTCCATTTAAAACATATTAGGCTTTTTAAAGCTTGTTTTTTTTAGTGTTATATTTTAATAAACCGTAAATGAAAACCCTGCAGGACAAAAAGTAAATTGTCCCACTTATTTTTCCTTCAAAATAAAAATAATTAATTTAAATGAAAAAAGAAGAAGAAGGAGGAAGGAGGAAAAAGAAGGGGAAAAGGAAGAAGTGAAGGAGGAGGAGGAAAAGAAGGAGGGGGATTAAAAGGGAGAGATTTCCCAACTTCTATTCAGATTGTCTGGTTGGGTCTCCAGAGGGCAGCTACTACTATTCTCAGATAACATGGTAAAGGGAATTAACTATAAAATGTTCTTCTAAGAATCTGGTTTACTTCTTCTCATAAATACACGCAGCATCCACAGGAGGAGTTAGTTTAAAGATATGGTCTAAGGCAGCTGTCATGGCTCTTCTCAGTGGTCTCTTCTCAAGGCTTAAAATCCCCAGTTCTTTTAACTGATCTTCACATGGCATGATCTCAAGGTCCTTTTCAATGCTGTTTATCCTTCCCTGGAGACTTAAGGTCACACTTAGCACTGAAAGTAATATCCACCTTGTGGTCCGATCGTGGAAAAGTGTAATTGTACTATTTTAGTCCTTGGCATTATGGCCCCTTTTATTTCAACCAAAGATTCACCGAGTCTTTGTCCTTCTGCGCATTCATTGTGAACTTATATTGACTTATTGATATTGATTACATTATAAATATATGTATAGATACATACATATATAACTGATGAGGTCCTGGGTGACTAGGTGGGGTTGTCAGAGAAAGCCTGAAGTATCAATAATATTACTCCCTGAGGCAAGCAGGGAGGGGGATGATGGGGATCAACTCCACCTTACAGTCCCCACCCCCCAGCCCTTCATAGAGGGGAGGTTGTGGGTAACTCCACTTTACTGTATCTAATCAGAAAGCCAAGTTACATCAAATCCCCAAGATTAAATTTTCCCTATAAATCTGTTTACGACCTATGACATCTTTGCTGAGTCCTTTTGGGGTTCTGTCTCCTGGTGTCTTTCTCCTTACCCCCATCCCTCCCCCATTCCTCATGATGTTTTTCCTCCTCTTCTTAGCAAAATCACCCTTTTAGGGTGATAAACTCCTCTATGGATTTAGCCTGCCAGTCAAAAGCATATTCCCACCTCATGGGGTATTTCCGTTCTCTTAGTTATTAATTGTGAGTTCCACTAGGGAACTTGTCTTTTCCACTATTCACTATTAAAACCACTTTCCTGTCTAACTATATGCTCTCCCAAATCTATTTCATAGTTCCCATTCCTAGTGTCTATTGTATCTCTTCATTTTGTCTGTAACTTCTTCCCACAAATAAACTTACTTTTTGCCAAAGAGAATGGCATTGTGAATCTTCACACAGCTAAACCCCAACATGTGCTGGAAAAAAGACAAAATGAGGGGGAGGTTAAGACCCCCTTCCCAATTAACTAATCAGAGACATCTTCAGGTACAAAGAGAAAGCATTTATTTATTCCCTGCAGGGAGAGGCCCAGACACACCTGGGAGGCATCTCAGCTCCTGCCATGTGCTTGTGGACCTTGTCAGGATTTAAATAGAAAAAGACCCAAGTCTTTTCATTGGATAGACTAAAAGGAAGTAACCATCCTTGACCACTGGTCATGAATGGATCTCTTTGCTTCTTGTAGCTGACCACAGTCTTTAATGTTTTAGAGATCTCTAGGCCCAGAGCTATCTTCCAGCTCTGGGAATAGGAATCACATGACTTAAGCCTAGACTCAGACTTGAGAAATCTCTACCTGGTCTCATTCAGCATGGAGGGCTAGCCCTAAAAGGGTTCGATTTCACTTATTCTATAGTATCAGTAGAATTTTTGTAGAGGAAATATAACCTCAAGGCTTTGACATGACAACTTGGCTTTCTGATTGGATGAATAAAGGTGGGGTTTCTAGAGACCTCCTTTCGGGGTGGGACTGAAATAGAAAGTCCACTTGCACAAAAGACCTTAAATTGAAATGATCCTGTCTGGGCCCTTCCTACTTGCCCCAGGAAAATTATAATCCTATCAGTGCTTCTGGCTTTCTCTTCTAGTTATCCAGGACCCTGGACCTCTTCATATCACATATTGATTATCTTCTAATCTATTAGGTCCTATAGATGTTTTCAGATGAACTGCTATCTATCCACATCTCACTATCAACTTCTGAAGTTATATTTTTGCATCCAAGTATAAGATTTTCTATTTACCCCTATTAAATGTTAGGAAGAGAAGATGGGCTAGCCATGTGATAAGGCTGAGGAATGATAAGTCATTAATAAAGAATTCTCCACTGGTGTCCTTGAAATGCTGAAGAAAACAAGGAAGATTTACTAGTGTATGTCAAATAGATTCCCCTGTAATGAATAGGCGAAAACTTAGGAGAGACTCTTATAAAATAGGCAGTCCTGGATTGGTTGCAATTTTCATCTCCAGAGGGAATATCCCAATCAAAAAGGTCACAGATGCCGTTTCCTCTGAGCATGAGAATAGATTTCACTTTAGATTCAGTCCAGTGTTCTAGCTTGCCAGTATTTTTTGGAATTTAATATTGTCATACAAAATGTTAGCTCTCATCTGTTTTGTGTCACCTACAAATTTGGCAAACATGTCATCTCTACTTTTATCTAAGTCACAGGTAATAATGTTAAGCAACATAGACCCAAGGGTAGATTTCTGGAGCACTTCACTAGAGACCTCTGTCTAAGCTGGAACTGAATAATTAATGACCACTCTCTGGTCCAGCCTTTCAATGAGTTCCAAATCCACCTAACTATATTATCATTTAGCCCACATGTTTCCATCTTGTCCACAAGCATAAGTGATTTGTCAAATGCTTACCTAAATTCTAGGTGAAACATTTTCCTAGTATTCCCGAGATCTCTTAAGCTAATAACCTTGTCAAAAAAAAGAGGTCAGACTGGTGTAACCTGTTGTTTAATACTTGCACATATTTATACATATGTATATATGTGTATGTATTCACATGTGTATTTGTCTATATAGACATATATACATATATGTATATAAAAGTATATGTATAGATGTGTATATATTCAATATTATATGCATAATTTTTTATTCCAAACTTAACACCAAAAAAGAACATTTTTATATAGAAAGTAAAATAAGAAAAAAAGATTATCTGTGAAAATATGAAATGTTAGTATACAATTTGCTTTTTTAAAAATATATAATAAATTCTTTTCAAAGACATCTTCTTGTCTAGTCTTTTAAACTTCATTCATTTCTCTTTTATGTATTTATCAAATGTTTCAATGACTCTCTACTTTCTTTTCTTCTATTTTTAGGTGATCTGATTGCTAAATCCAAATCTTCAATCTGAACCCCTATTGTCCCCCCTATAAAAAAAAAGAAAAATATATTTCTTCCTCTAACAAATAGGCAGTCAGATAAAATAATCCCATATAGTTTTTACATCTGAAAATGTATATTTAATTCTGAACCTTGAGTTTTTCACCCCTCTGTCAGTAGGTGAGTAGTATGCTCACTTATCCCTCCTCCGCATTTGTGGGTAATCATTATATTGATCAGCATTCCTATAGCTTTCAAAGTTATTTTTGTTTATAATGTTATTGTATGAATTGCTCTCCTTGGTCTACTCATTCTGCTCTGCATCACTTTATATCCTAGGTTTTTCTGAAATTGTCTCTTTCATCATTTCCTATTGCTAAATAATATTCCATTATATTTGTATACCCTAATTTATTCAGAAAATTCCTCTCAAATGGTGAGCATCCCTTGGTTCCCAATTATTTTCTACAAGAAAAAGAATCACTCTAAAATATTTCCATATATATGGATCTTTTTCTTCATTGTGTTTGATCTACGGTATCAGTGAGTCAAAAGATATACGCAGTTCAGGTCTTTTGGTGTACCGGTCCAACTTGCTTTCCTGAGAGACTGGACCAACAATTGATGTGACCTATTCTTGTAGAAGCCATCTTGGTGCTTTGAGATTATAATTTCCTTTTTCTGAATGTTCATTAACCATCCTTTAATAATAATAATAAGTCAGAATTTTGCCAGGAATTGAAATCAAGATCACTTGCCTATAGTTTATAGATTTCCTCCTCACTTTTTTTTTTTTTTAAATCTGGGTATTTGCCTTTCTTCATTCTTAAAACATTTCTTTTATCCACTATATCTTTCAAGGATCCCTCAGAGTGGTTTAGCAGTCAGATCTACCAACCAAGACAAATCTTCCTGGGCAACAATCCCCATGGAAGTAAGAGAGAGAAGAGGCATTATACCAGAAGGAGCTCTGCCTTAAGATGCAGGAGACCTCAGTTCTATTCCCAGTTCTACACCTTCTCTCTGGGTGATCTTAAGCATTGCCTCTCTGACTTTTACTTTCATTATTTGGTATAATAAAGAAGTTGGATGGAAAGAACTCTAAGGTCTTTTTAAACTCTACTCTCCTAAGAAATAAGAAAAGATTCCAGGAACTTGTTTTTGTAATATTTTATAACCAATTTAATGTATTTTTTATAATTCTATGTACTATATTTCATGAATTTAAAAAACATTATTCTGAGTCTATAGACTCGAAAGAGATGGTTCAAGAAAGGTAAAGAATAACTGCTTTATTTAAATCATAATTTTTATCTTTTAGAAGCTTTCATCAAATTTTTAAGTTTTTAAATAAAGACTTTACAAAAAAAGACCACATAAGCTCCGTGTTATTAGCCATGGGGAATTTTATGTGGTATACTGGAAAGAATATTGTCTGGACAATTGATTTTTATGTCTAGCCTCATTAATTTGCTGTATGACTTTGGACGAGTCATTTCCCTTCTGGTTTTTCTCTTTGGTAAAATATAGCAAAGTTGTTGTCATTTTTGTGAGCAAGGGAATCAGGGTTAAGTGACTTGCATAGGGTCACACAGTTAGCAGCTGTTAAGTGTCTAAGGCCAGATTTTAATTCAGCTCCTCCTCCTTACTCCAGGGCTGGTGCTCTACTCACTGTACCACCTAGCTTCCCTGTCATTGGATGTTAGTAGACTTTATTGAGCACCATCTAAACTTTTAATTCTTCTGAGGAAACTGAGGCCCTTAGAAGAAAAGTAACTTGTGCACCAGTTGGCAGTGATTGGATTAGATGGTTTCTGAACGTTTATTCCCCCTATGATTCTCTAACTCTAATTCAAGTCTAAATTTGTGTCCTCTGACTTGTTGGCCCCTCATTACCAGGAGATGCTTGCCTAACCCATCACCACATTGGATAATTTTCTTTGGCTGAATTAAGTGAATTGTGTTGAACCGTAATTAGGGTTAGCATAGCTCATTTCCTGCTAAGAGGATACATTTCAGCCCATCTTAAAACCCAAATGATATAATTATGCCCCGGGTAGTTCAGAGATGCAATTTTCCTATTTGTAAAGGATATTGTCGGCATTTTAAATTCTGAGGTTTAGTTAAAGGCAAACAAACCTGCTGCACGTGCTCCTTGCCAGGATACCAAGCTGTGTGGGTCCTGCTGTGCTCAGTCCTGGCTGTTGCTTCCCAGACTTCAGAAGCTGCTGTGTGAGTGACAGCAGGATGTGAGGAGACTGCTTGCCACCTAAAGGAAAGCCATAGAGTGGATAAGGGCTGCCTTTGTCCAGTAAGGAAAATCTGAATTCAGAGCCTGTCTGGGACACTAAATCACTCAACTTTTTGAGCTTCAGAGTACTTATCTGTAAAATAGGGATGATTGCCCTTGTAATATCTCCTCCTACCAGATTGTTTTCTGACTTTAGAAAATCGTTGAGATGTGAATTATTATTGTAAATCCTGCCCTAATAAATCTGATTTTGGGCAGCTAGATGGCACAGTGACTAGATCACTGCTTTTGGAATCGGGAAGACATCTTCCATGAGTTCAAATCCAGACTCAGACAATTAATATTAGTTGTATGACCCTAAATGAGTCATTTCAACCTATTTTCCTCAATTTCTTTATCTGGAAAAATGAGCTGGAGAAGGAAACACTCTAGTATCTTTGCCAAGAAAACCCTAAACAGAATCATGATGAGTCAGATATGATGAAAACCACTGAACAACAAAATGAGAATCACTGTGGTTGCAACAAAGCATCATCCCTATTCTTGCTCCGTCTGTCTTTTCCCTAACCAAAGCCTAATGTCTACTAAGGGATAATGTGATTGCTGGAAAGTTTTTTTTTAAGTGAGAAACAATAATTAATTCAATTTTGTAAGCTTTTAACAAACACCTAAAAAGCACAGGACTCTATGATAAGTACTTGGAATCCAGACACAAGAGCTAAATAGTTCCTGGCCTCATACAACATTTACAAATAGAGTAAATTTTTTGAGGAAGAATTGCATGCTTATAATTGAGGGAATCAGGACAGGCTTCATGAATGATTAAGTTGATTGTTATCTTTAAAATAAAATAATTTTTAAAAATAAGCTTTAAAATAAAAGGTAGTCTTGAAGTAATTTTGCCCTAGATCCAGAACTCACTCTTGCTTGGTGATTCTACTCTCTCTGATTATTTAGATTTTGTAATTTCTCAGCTTGGAGCCCACTTTAGAGTATTATGTTTCTGAAAATACTCCATATAAATTCTGGTTTAACCCAGTTCTCACAGGTGATTCAGGTCCTCAGAGAAAGGCCACATCTCCCACTCAGGATTCTCAGAGTATCCAGGAGGGCTTCTCAAGTGCCATCAGCTTGCTCCACAGTTGGAAAGGTTCCAACCCCCAGCATTATAAATTTAAAATTACTTTAGTTGGCCAGATTTAAGGAGCTTTTATAAAGGGGAGTTTACCAAGGAAGTACTATGACAAGTTGGTACAAAAACATTACCCCATACAAATTCTGTAACATGCTCCAGAAGTACTTATAGAATCCAGGGGAAAGTAGGCTCAAGAAACCTAGTGTATTGATTCATATTTTCTGAGGGCTTCCTATTTGGACATGCTAGGGATATATGAAGCATCTAAGTGATGCATAAAATAGATTGCTAGGCCTGGAGTTCTGAATTCAAATTCAGCCTCAGATACTTACTAGCTGTGTGACCTTAACCTCTGCCTCTGTTTCCCCAGCTGTAAAAAGGGGTAATAATAACACCCATCTTCTATGTTATTGTGAGGATCACATAAGATATTTAAAAAAAAATTTTTATTAATTTTATAATTATAACTTTTTTGACAGTACATGTGCAAAGGTAATTTTTTACATTATCCCTTGTACTCCTTTCTGTTCTGAGTTTTTCCTCTCCATCCCTCCACCCCCTCTCCTAGATGGCAGGCATTCCCATACATATTAAATATCTTATAGTATATCCTAGGTACAATATTATGTGCAGAACTGAATTTTGTTGTTGTTGTTGTTGCAAAGGAA